>NC_091950.1:235547693-235847693 GCF_031021105.1 Erythrolamprus reginae
TTCATTTATGTATTTGCATTGTAGTAAATGAGACTTGTATTTATTGTGATAAATCTGGTTCCAATGCTTTTGGTGATAATATAAATAGTCGACTTACAAAAGTTCATTGTAAGTTTGAAGATACAACAGTTCTGAAAAAAAGACTTGTGACTGTTTTTCACACTTATGACTGTTACAGCATCCTTGGTCATGTAATCAAAATTCAAATGCTTGGTTTGAACTGATTCAGATTTATGACAATTGCAGTGTCTCAGAGTCATGTGATCACTTGTGATCTTCTGACAAGCAAACTCAATGGGGAATCCAGATTCACTTAAAACTGTGTTATTTAATAGTTGCAGTGATTCACTTAACAACTATGGAAAGAAAATGCTTCATTTTAGAAGCAAAACTCACTTAACAGTCTTACTTAGCAACATAAATTTTCGGCTCAACTGTGGTCATCAGTTGAGGGCTACCTGTATTTAAGTAGACCTAAATTTGGAGTAGAAGTTGTCTATGACTCCAGTGGTAACTTTAATGCACATACATTAAATCTATCCTAAATTGATGCTTTTCAGAAATATTAGATTAAAACATTCCATCATTCTCAGCAAGCATGGACTGTTAGGATGATGAGGACTGTAGCTTAGCAGACCTGGAAATGCATCAAATTTGGGAATACTGCAATACACTATATTAGTCATCATTTACCTTTCTAAAGCAACCTTTACACTTTAAAGACTGTGGGAAATAGTTCTGAATGAATGTTTCTATCTGATTAATTATGCAGTTATGTTTAAGTCCTGATGTAGAGCAAATTTGTTATTTGAAAAAAATACTGATTTTTGGCCACCATAGACAACATGGCTTTCTTCCTACAATGACTGGCATGTTTAATAATGATTCTTATACACATCATAGCATAGCTTTAGACAATAGCATATAATAATAATAATAATAATAATAATAATAATAATAATAATAATAATAATAATAATATTTAGATTTGTATGCCGCCCCTCTCCGCGAACTCAGAGCTATTATGTAGCTATTGGGCTAGCAATATAACTTAATGCACAGTTCTATTTTGAGCATTTATGGACAACCATAAACAACCTTCAGTAATAAAGATATGAAAATGAGACAAAACTTCAAACATGAGATTAAAATCCCAAGCAGAACCCCCCCCCCCCAGCAACAGTGAAATCTACTTACCTTTCCTACCAATTTTGAAGTGTACATTTGGTACACACTCGCTCCGCTTGTATGTGTGCCATTGGCGGGTCTCATTTTTGACTATCTGCACAGGCACAGAAGGCTTTGAGCATGCACAGAGGATTAAAACCAGGAAGTGATGACGTCAGGGCAGGTTGGTGGAGCCTCGTGCTGCCACCACTACTGGTTCTCCAAACCACCCACCGCCACCACTATCTACTCGCCAGAACCAGGTCGAACCAGGAGTATTTCACCACTACCCCCAAGGATAACGGTACCTGTTTCCTCAAGGACAGCTAAGACACTTCGACTTTAGTCTTTATCTCTTGAAGAAAATGTAAGAGAAAGAATTGTTCCAGCTGCCTTTGTAGAAGTCAATCTTCATCTTCTTTCTTTCAACAGAAAAAAGAAAAGAGAAGAAAGAAAGAAAGAAAGAAAGAAAGAAAGAAAGAAAGAGGAGAATCATTGAGATTTATGCTTTAAATTAGAGTAGAAGAGATAAAAAAGAAAAATGATCGGGCAACCCTAATATAAGAATGCATTGCTTGATAGACAACAGATTCCTGAAGAACGAATTAGCCAAGAAAAGGTAGGGGTGGAAAAGACACAAAGAAAAAACTATGGGAAGGAGGAAAAGAAAAGAAAAGAAATCAGTTTCCATGTGTTGCTGCTGCTGGTAATGTTTTTAGATTAAGATGGAGGATTAAGGAATTTTACTCAGCAATTTGAGATGCTTTGTTAAGAATAGAGGAGATTTGAACTGCTTTGTTCTGAAACCACATGTTAGCGAAAAAGCAAACAGGCACTTAATCCTGAAAGACAGCCAAATTTGACATCAATTTGTCCTTTGGGAGGTGACCAAGAGTTCTTTGGGACAGGCTAAAACTGCTGGGACCTAAAAGGGCTTTGTACACTTAATGCCAGTCCTTGTAACCAGCCCAGCCAGCCCTGAGATGCCATAACTCACAATAGCTGAGGACTGGTCAACAGTTTTATAGACCCAAACAAGGCTGAGTGTTTAAAAAACACATACAAGGTGCCAGAGTGTTTACCAAAGAGAGTTAAAATATGATCTGACTTAAGGTCATGCCTTCTGTCTTAAAACAGACCAAGGCAACAGGGAAGAAAAAGGGGATAATTATCCTGTTTGTGATGTTGGATGGTTTCCTGTAACAATAAAAATATAGCAGCTGACAACTAGACAGCTGAATATATACACACAGGGCTGTATTGTGGCCTCTGATACAGGCACTAATGTCTTATGCAGATCTAGAAGGGGGTTGTTTTGTTTTCTTTCTAAACAGAACAAGGAAGGGTATTTTCAGCCAAACTCACCTTTACCAGAATACATGGGGAAGAGGCAAGACAAGACAAGGAGAAGCTGCTTTTCCCCTTTCAATGGATTAGAAAACAGATTAAAGATGGATGCAACAGCTGAATCATGGTGCTGTGTTTTAACTGGAAATACAGTATTTATTTATTTTTTAAAGTGTGTGTGTGTGTGTGTGTATGGGAATCATTAAGAGAGACTCATCATTCTAACTTACTTAGAATTGCTAGTTTGCACAACAACCTTGTAAACCAATCTTCTTCTATGTAAAAGAGGGGGGGAGGCATTTAAAGTTGATGTGCAACCACACAATAAATTATATTTTACAGCACCAAGTAAACACCTCCAACCCTCCTAATTCTAAAATAGAATTATCCCTTGAGGAAACCTGAATCAAGGAGAACTACAGACCCCATTACTTAAGTAAACAACACCAACCCAATCAAGTAAGAGTCTATTGGGTCGTTTTTCTTGCCTCTGTAGTTTATTAGCCCTGGATTTCCTTTTTTTTTTAAAGAGAGCAGCTATCTAGCTCTTAGGGAGACATTCTTAAGGTAATTTGATATACTTTTTAATTTGCTTATATTCTGTTTACAACATCTATAGCTTCTCCTGATCGTGACCTGGTACCCTTTTAATAGCACAGTCATCTACTGAGTGGAAAGCAAAAAACGGGTGCTTTAAATGTGCCTTTTCCTTTCTCCATTTCACCATTTTTGCTTTCCTGTCGAGGGGGGAGGAGGAACCCTTTCAACCTAAGGCAATTTTGTAAGCAAATCCATGTATATAAAAGCAAAAACCACTCACACATTAAAGAAGAAATCTCCAGAAACTTAGTAAAAATTATATCTGTGAAAATATGAATAAAATCAAGTCTGTCAATCATAACCTCTGATCATGGTTACTGAATATGTGCTTTCATTGTACTCATGCAAATCCATGCAAATCTATATATATGGCCCAAAAAATAAAGGGAACACTCAAATAACACATCCTAGATCTGAATGAATGAAATCTTCTCATTGAATATTTCATTTGCACAACTATTCCATTTGCACAATAGCATGTGAAATTGATTATCAATCAGTGTTGCTTCCTAAGTGGACAGTTTGATTTCACAGACGTTTGATTTACTTGGAGTTATATTGTGTTGTTAGAATGCTAAAGGTATTAGTTGGCATGGGTGCCAAGATAAAGGAGTGTTTATACATATGTTTTGGGAATGCCCAGTAGTGCAGAATTTTTGGCAAAAAGTGCAAGAGGATATTAATAGGATATTAAATATAAGATGGATAATTACTAAGGAAATTGTAGTATTAGTTAAAAGTAATGTGATGGGAGAATTCAGAGAAATAAAACAAGCAGCAATAGAAAGCACTCAGGTGGTAATAGTCTTGGGTTGGAAGGACATGACAAAATGGACAATGCAAAATTGGTACTGGTACATGATGGACCACATTCAATTTGAGATTATGGATAAAAGGATGAATTTGATTAATGAAACTGATTTGTGACAAATGATGGGACGAAAGGATAAGGTAAGACGATATATGGCAAGTAGAATCCGAGACTAAGCTATAAGAAACAAGTTGGAATCACTGTATAATATTGTAAATAAATATTTCGCTCTTGGTTTATACAAGAAACACCCCCGGTTGGTGGTGGGGTACAAATGTGTGTCTGCTGGTGGGCACAATCACTGAGCACTTGTTATATGTTGTGTGTGTGTTTTTATATTATAAAATCAATAAAAATATTTTTTTTTAAAAGCGTTATATTGTGTTGTTTAAGTGTTCCCTTTATTTATTTTTTGAGCAGTGAATATATCAAAGCGAAAACCACTCATACATTAATCACAAGTCTCCAGAACCATAAAGCCTACAAATTTGAAATTTGCCATGTATGTTCCTCTTGGCTTCCAGGTGCTCATTAAGAAAGGATTTTTCAAAATGATCATTGGAGCATGAGTATTTCTTATATTATTATTAACAAGCTCTGATGCTAAGAAGTTCTACTCCCTCCTCCCTATCTGAAAAAAAGTCTGAGCCAAATGCAAAACAGAATCACAGGAGTTTCAGTTTCACTTTTGCTTTCACAGCAGCAAGCAACTTTACTACAGAACAGTTGAGCTAAGCCATGCACAGACACCTTTCTGTCTCCTTCTTGCTCACACCGATGTTTGAGTTTCCAAACACCCCTAAACTTTCTTATATACTAACAGGACGCTAGCCAGATGAATACCAATGGATACTGGTAGGCAGAGACAGATTCCCCCCTTATTTTCCTCTTCTGTTCAGATGAATCTGTTCCTTCTACTGTAACACTTCCCCCTCTCATGACACCCTGGCTGGCTATGGCCTATGTGGGGGACCTCTTCAAACGAGCGCCAAAGCACAGCAAAAGTACATGCAGAGGGCAGGTGGCTGCTCACTTAAAGAGGGTCTTTGGGTGCAGCTTCTTTCCTGCCCTAAGGATCCTGCCATTGCCTTGCCATGTCCTGTCTTCCCTCCCTGCAACTCTTTGGCTGAGTGGGGAGGACATGAGTTCCAGCCTGAAGTGGCAGTAAGTGAAGGCTGCTTTATGTAAAAATGTTGCATGAGGGCAGCTACAGGTCTGCTTCTCTCCTGTCCTAAGGAGCCGACCATCGCCTTGCCTTCCCCCACATGAGAGGAGCAGGAGGAGGGAGGGTTGCTGGAGTGAAGGCAACCAATGCTTTTGTTTTGTCCTGGTGCTAGCCCCAATAATAAGTACACCAATTGTCTAATTCATAACAGGATTTAATATATATAAAAGTTCCAATACAGTAAAAGCCTTTAGAGAGTCTTTTAAGCAAGAGAAGCAAACTAGCAACAATTTATCCTTTGGCTAAAATCCCAGAGTAAAGTTAACACTGCAACAGTTACCAATGTAGACAGAGTTCTTACTTAGATGATTTCCTCAATAAATTAACTGGAGGAGCAAAAAAAAAACCACATTAGCAAAGCCAAGAAAGTAACTGTTGTGAGCCGCCCCGAGTCTTCGGAGAGGGGCGGCATACAAATCTAATAAATTATTATTATTATTATTATTATTATTATTATTATTATTATTATTATTATTATTAACTGTTTAAATCCAAAACCAAACCCAAAAAGCAAGAGACAAGACAAACTGATTACACAAGGAACAGTATTGTTTCTCTGCAACAAGGTGGGACATATTTCACCCTTAAATAGTGTGAGGGTGTGACCCATGACCCAACGGCATTACCTAGGAGTGACCCTTCTCCTAGCCAATCAGGCGCCTCTCTTCCTTGACCTTTGCACTCTGACACCCAGAAGAGGTTCCATCTCTGCCCCTGATTCACTGACCCTGGACCTGCCGTGTCACCCCGATTGGCTGAGCCCGGAACATGCTGTATTCTTCCCTGATTCACTGAACTCTGGATATGCTATGTCAGGCGTAGGCAAAGTTGGCTCTTCTATGACTTGTGGACTTCAACTCCCAGAATTCCTCAGCCACTCATGCTAGCTCAGGAATTCTGGGAGTTGAAGTCCACATGTCATAGAAGAGCTAACTTTGCCTACCCCGTGCTATGTCATTCCTGACAGGAAGTGCTGAAGGCCCTGCCCCGTCATCACTGTCACTGAAGAGGAAGGTGGCTATGTTCCTCAACCAGCGCCGGTGAATCCACTCTGGCTGTTTATCCATTCCTGCGATCGCCCTTACCCTCTCAGGCCAGGTGAGGGAGGGGAGAGCAAGCCAATCAGTGATGTGACAGGGTGCCACAGCAGGGCACCCAAAGAGCTACATTAAGCTGCGGAGCCACAGGTTGCCAACCCCTGGTCTATGCTATGCAACGTATAAGCCTGGATAAATAGACAAAACAGCCATGGTTGTTGCTGGGATTAAAGGGTTTAAGCCCATTTATTTCATTGTTGTTACCCTTAGAATAATGTCTTCACCTGTTACAGAAACTTACTTTACCATCTCTAAGGAAAAAAATACAGTCCCTTTTTTAACTACTCATTAATTTTCAAGCTTTAAGTGTCAATGTATCCAGCCCCATCACATCGTTTCATAGTGAAGCATAGGTATCAGCTAGTTACCAATATATGATCAGAACACAGGAGTAGATATTTTAACATAAAGCAAAGGATAAAAAGAAAGTCTCTACTTTCTGGTTTTTAATGATCACATTAGGGAACATATAGCGGAGAAAACCCCTATTAAAGAAATCTTGATCCTCTGTCTGTCCTTTTAAAAATGATCAGATGCTTGTTAAAATCCCATCACATGTTGCATGATTTTCATTACTGCTTTGAACATAAAATAGTAAATGTTGACAACATCCTTTATAGGAAAATGCCAATTTGCTAAAATCTGCTTTTGGAGAAGAGTAGACAATTCAGCTGCTTCCTATGGATTTGTGTCTGCATGTGTGTGTGTGTGTGTGTGTGTCTGTGCAAATGTGTGTGTCTGCATGTACGCAACAAGAGTGAGAGAATAGAAGGATCAAAGAATGGGTAAATTGAAATAAAAAAGCATAGTATTCATTTGTGGAGCTCTGCTACAGCAGAGCAAATCTAGGGTGACTCAAGGGACAGAGTGTCTTGTAAAACATATGTACTTAATATAAGGGTCATAAAACTTATTAAATTAAAAGCTAGGTTAAAAATAGGAAGAAAATTTATGTAGCTGTCTGAAATAGCAATAATTTCCCTTTGGCTTTTGCTGAAAATCCATGTCCCTCCGTTCCTTCCTCCCTTCTTTCCTTCCTTCATAATTTGCAAGTCAGTTGAAATTTCTCCTTCTATGGAGGACAATTGATTACATGCACATTAAGGTAAATGTAATTAGGTGTTAACAAGGAAACATGGCCCTTCAGTTGTTCCTTCCATTAAGACAGAAAAAAGAGATGGCTATAATCCAGACATAGAATATGCAAAGGCTTCCTATTTTCTTACATAAAAGGACAAAAACTCATCTGCTTAACGTTTTTCATCGCATATACCAAGTAACCTAGGCTTGTAAAAAGGATTTGGCATGCCCCAGCAGGCATAGCCTTTGAATCCTTGTCAATGGTTTATACTCAATATTATTTTATTTCAATACAGAGCTGCCTACATGGTGACAGCCATTTTCCTTTACTTACAACAGGGAAGCATCAAGTGTATAGTCGAAAATGGGACACTTCAGATATGATATTCAATGCCTGTCTAGGTATGCTTATAGATTTTGAAATTGGAGAAAAATTGTGAAATATACATATAACATCCAATAGACATGCTATATAAGAACGTATATAAATTGCTGAAAGTAATGGAGAATACATGTGTATGTTTAAAAATTATTGAATATAATGATGCATACACGTGTACCAGGAACATGCCAACATTGTTTTGTCCTCTGGATGTGATGTAGTGATTTCCTGTGAGCTTTGAAAAAATTGATGACTGGGATGAACTTCATGAGAGCAGGCGAGGGGAAGACCCAGTACGTTAGACTAGAGGTGGGTTCCTCTCGGTTTGGACCAGTTCGCCAAAACAGATAGCAACCTGCTGGTGGCGTCACAATGACATCGTGGAATGGGTTCTGTCAGTGCTGGTTCCTGGAATCCAGCATCTTTTTTTGAGGACTTTTTTTTGAAAAAAAATGGGGGGGGGTTTGCCCCCCCCCCCCAGATATTTTTCTTCTGTGCATGCGCAAAAGTTGAATTTCCAACACTGTGCTTGTTTCCAGCTTTTAAAAAATATATATTTATTTTTTGGCATGGCACATGCGAGTGCAAGGCACACATGAAACCATGAGACACGCCCACGTGGCACAGGAGGAAGCAAACAGGCAGCGACATAAGTTAGAACCCACCCCTGTGGTAGACAATTCAAGTTTGTAATTCTGCTATTCCTGACACACCCTCAATGTTTCTGGATGAATAAAAAGTAGACAGTAGTAAATTACATATAAAAATTACATTCTTTCTTGTAAATAACACTAAATTCTAAAGTTGTCCTCAATGGTTTAGGTTTAGGTTTATTGGATTTATATGCCGCCCCTCTCCGCAAACTCGGGGCGGCTCACAACAATAAATAGTTATTGAATAGTTATTATTTCTTTAATATTATACCATATAATATACTAATGTTTGAGTTCTTTTTTTAAAAAAAATGTTGATTGAGTATATACATTAAAAAAGAAAACATAGACAGTACATATAATGCTTATTATCACAATCGTAATTTGCATATCTAATGAAAAATAGGGGAAAAGCAAATAGATAGAAAGTGAATAGAAGAGAATAAAGAAGAAGATAGTAAGGGGAGGGGAAGGAAAAAGGAGGGGGAGAGGAAAAGCCAGCAATTATGCTGGAGCTTCAATATTATACGACCTATAATTCAAAATGTAGTTGGTGTAAGTTTCCCTACAATTTTGGTCATTTACACTGAGGTAATAGTTGATTTTAGTAGATATCGGTAGTTTAAGAGTTTTGTTGAATATGCAATGACTAATATGTAAATAGTTTGGGATTTAAATACTGGATACTGATTGGTTGTTTGCTGAGCGGGAGATTTGAATTACTGTCAGTTACTTTGGGTGGGAAGCCAAAAGGGTATAAGAACAGTAGCCCAGAGCCGTTTGCTTTGTTTGCACCTATATACTATATAGCGGCTGGTGAAACAATGTTACTCCTGCAACTCAGACAATAAACTATCAAGAACCTGAGCGCCTAAGCTCTATTTATTTCAGGTTTATTCACTCAGTTTATTTAAATCTAAAGCTTCAATATTATATGACCTATAATTCAAAATGTAGTTGGTGTAAGTTTCCCTACAATTTTGGTCATTCACACTGATTTTAGTAGATATTGGTAGTTTAAGGGTTTATTCACTCAGTTTATTTAAATCTAAAGGGTATGTCGATCGGTGTCATCTGTAAGTCATATCAAGTGTAGTAATATAGTTTGTCTCACAAGTTATTAATTTTACAAGGTGTTTTTATTGGATAATCTTCTTTATAGGTAGTTTTTAGATATTATAGATATTTTTTAGATATTTTCTTTGTCTGAGTTCTTAAAAGTACTATGTTGTTATCCCAAAGGTTCTCTTTTCAAGAGGCAACTGGATTTCTTTCTCTCTTTTTTTTCTTTTGAAGTCATTTGGCTTCACATCCAAGAAGCTTCTTCATCTCTGACTGGACGGTGGGGAATCAGTCAGAGATGAAAAAGCTTCTTGGATAAGAAGCAAAATGTCTTCAAAGAAAAACCAGAAAGTCCAGTTGCCTCTTGAAACACCCCCCCCCCCCCCACCTTTGAGACACCTATGACCTCGATGACTGAGAAGCTCCATAGACACTAGCTATATTGTTGCATATTTGATTTGAAACTGCACTGGTTTCCATAGACTTCTAGGTAGACTTTCAAGTTTTGGTGGATACCTGTTAAGCCCTACATGGCATCGGACCAGATTACCTCTGGGACCGCCTTCTGCTGCATGAGTCCCAATGACCAGTTAGGTCCCACAGAGTCGGCCTTCTCTGGGTCCCGTCAACTAGACAATGTCATTTGGCGGGGCCTAGGGGTAGAGCCTTCTCTGCGGGGGGGCCAGCCCTCTGGAATCAGCTCCCCAGAGATTCGCACTGCCTCCGCCCTCTTCACCTTCCGGAAAAGTTTAAAGACTTATTTATACCTCCTGGCTTGTTTTTAAAGTTTTTAGCTATATTAATTGGATTTTTTAAAGATATGTATATTGTTTCTTGTTTTGATATGTTGTGAGCCGCCCCGAGTCCTCAGAGAGGGGCGGCATACAAATCCAATAAATAAATAAATTCCAGCTGACCAGATCCAAAAGCAGCTACTAGCAGCAACAGGATAGGGACTACTGCCATCATGCATGTTGTAGTTCAGAGACATTGTCTTGTAAGCATCTATAATAGAACAAATATTAGGGACATTGAAATTGATTTCCCTCCCTTTACAGTTTCATTATTGACATAATATTAATTCAGCTTACTTCATTACCATAACTATTACCCAGCTTTCTATCAATCTTTTCCCCCAGCAAAGTAGGTCTGACTCTGACTTTTCAACCTTTGCCTTAAATGATCTATTGATCCCTCCAGAGCTATCTCAGGCTGTTGGGTTCAGTTGCATCCATGCATTGCTTGTACTGGAAGCAAAAATTGTAATGTCATATTCTTGAGCCTTTGTGATGCCTCTATTTCTGTTACAGAACCATTTATATGTGTGTTTTTTCTTTTTCTCTATCTTCCCTCCTGTCAAATTTTTCATTTCGATTTAAAATTGTAAATTGTAATTAACAAATATTTTTAAAAATATATTGTGCATAATTTTATTTTATTAATATGTTGGCTGGTTATGATTTGAAATTGCATTCAACCTGATGCAATTATATAAACAACTACATTCCTTCTTTGTGTGTGAGATTCAGGTGAATTGTGTTTGTCCAAAATCCATGATGTAGTCCTTTTAGATAATTATACAACTGATTGGTAATGGTAAAACAATATGACGCGCTGTACAGATATGTCAGATACATTCATTGTATTTTTGTCTTTATTGTGTATCTATTTATTCCAGTCTCACCATTGTAGATACCCACCATCTCTACATTCCACAGATTTGTGCAATGAAGCCATTTGCTCCAGGATCAAACTATATTCTCTTTTTGAAATACTTTGTCTGCTTGCTTAAATGGGAATTTCTGCAGTAGAATACATTATCAAGTTGCATTGTGATATTTTGATTTTCACCAACTGCTTGAAGCAACACCAGGTGTGATGGAGCATTCCTAGTCTGAAATTCCTAAAACTGAAAAATCAGATGATTTCAACTGCCAAACCTACAGTGATGGGATTTGCTCTTTGTGCTAATCCATGGCATGCCTAACCAAGGTTCCCCTTAATTATCAACAGTTGGTTGTTGATTCACTGAATTATCTAAAATTGAACGTGTTGTAAAACACCTAAGCCATGACTAAACAAATTATATCATGTCTTAACATAATGTACAATGTAAAACCAGTTTTTCCCAGAGCATAGGAACAAAGAAGAGACAGTGTGTATATCTGGATGTTTGCAGAGGGAATCATAGAGGGAGGGAGGGAGGGAGGGAGGGAGAGGGGGGAGGGAGGGAGAGATTTTAATTACAATTTTATAAATGGTCAGGAGCCCATTGATTTAAATGGAGCTTACCTTTAAAGTGGAATAAGTCTATAACCTTCAGATGTAACATTACCTCCATATTCCTGATCCCATGCCTGATAGAATAATATGGTACATTTGGTATGAATAACTTTAGAATTGCACTGTTTTGGGGTGACTCCATATAGTTACTGCATATGGGGAAAGATAATCAGACCAGGGCATGTGACTATAACAAGAGTTCAATCCTAAAATTATTTTAGAAAGGCATTGCCAATTTCATATCTACATTTATGGTATGTAAATTGTATACTTGCATTTCAAAAGTCATTCTCCCTCCCCCAATGTGTGTGGGTATGTAGTGGGGAGGACAACTCCTCTAAAAACTGGCAGCTTTATGAAATTTAAGCACACTGCTAATCATGTAATTATAGATGAAATATTAAAGAAGTGGACTAATTACATGCAATACTCCTGAGCCCAATTAAAGTAGCATCTGTAATGTAACGTAAAGATATCCTCTTCCACTAATAAGAGATACTTTCTTAACAACAGAGAATAAAACAGCCAAATTGGATAGGCAGTTGAGATTATAAATATCCTATTAGCATATAAAATGAGGATTAACCTTATTTAATCATTGCATGTTTCATCATCAAAAGTCATGCTTCACCTTTATAATATAGTTGCATTTAGCCTGAAAGATTATTAATCATGTTAGTTAACTACATGATTTCTATCCATTGAAAAAGATCTGATATAACATCTGATTGCCTCCCCCTCCCCATAATCTTTTATTTGCTTAGCTGGATGACCTCCAGTGAATATCAAGACTATGGTAGTCTCCTTACATGATGTATCTCTACGTAAAAGATATGCCCATTGGCTCCAAGTAGACGTTTTATAGATCCTCCAATAACTCCACTTGCAAAGAATAATGGCTTTAAAATCTTTGAAAACTGGACTCCATTTTCCCTAAAAGAATAATAAAAGTTCTATTCATATGTAGTAAATAATATGAAGAGATGAGAGGGAGGGAGGGAGAGGGAGAGAAACAATCTCCATTGCATGCTAACCTCACCTTCTACATTCTCATTCTTCTTGTCTTGAGGAAAAAAAAATCTCTAGCTATTCTATGTCAGAGATAGGTACCATTCAGACATTAGGACTCATTTCCCACTGGCTTCATGGACATAACCAAATGCAAGTGATTGTGGGAATTTCAAGCCAAAATAAGTGAGAACCAATAGGTTACCTAATCTTGGCAGATCCGCATTAGCTTTTAAGTTAATAAAGGCTTCCATCGATTCCTCAGTTTTCTGGATCATGCAAAGAGGTCTAGTCATACTTAAAAGAATATCAGCAGAAGATTTTCAAGTCTTCAAAACTGTGCTGCTCAATTTGAACAGGTGTTTGGGAGAGGAGTTGGTAGACATGTCTATTGCCCCGCCCTCATCAGAATGCCAGCATACAGTAGAATTGCTATACTCTTTTGACAGGAGCTTTCTTAATTGAACTTAAAATGCAGCTGGAAAGGATGGTTTTCTATTTCTTTTGTCTTTGTAAAAGACAGTAAGTACACAAAATCATATCTTGCAGTTCACAGCAAACTCTTTCCTGAACCACAAACCCTGAGAGATAAAGTGGGTGGTTGCACAGACAATGAAAAGGTGCTTTTTATTATTTTTAAATCAAAGTTTCATTCAATCACTCTGTGAAGATGGACAGAATTTCCACATTAATTTCCAAATCTCAGTTCAAATGGAAAACATATCTGTATTGTATATATTTTAGACACTGGTGAATTAATAGCACAACTAAGAATTTGCTTTTTATATATGGGAAAAATATATATGTGGGGAAAATGCCACTCCAATAAAAAGTTTCAGGATTGTCAAATGCATACTTGTAATAAAAAAGGATTTTCAAGACAGTAGGTGATGTAAAAAACAGTTCTATATAATCCAGTTTTGGCTGTGAATATTTGCTATCCTATGAATTTAGCACAAAGCAACAATTCAGCTTTATCATTGGGGAGAAAGGTATATGTTAAACTAGCTGATACCCTTGCTTCACTACAAAACTATGTGATGGGGATTGATACATTGACATTTAAAGTTTGAAAATTAATGAATACTTAAAAAGGGGTTTGTATTATTTTGTTAGAGATGGTAAAGTTTCTGTTATAGATGAAGACATTGTATGTGTAACAACAATGAAAAAGATGGGCTGAAGCCCTTTAATCCTTGCAACAACATAGACAACTGACTGTCTATGTAGCCAGGTTAATAGGTTGCATAGCATAGACCAGGGGTCAGCAATCTGTGGCTCTGGACCCGCACGAGGCTCTTTGGGCCCCCTGCTATGGCTCACTGTCTCATTCCTGGTTGGTCTTGCACTCTCCTCCCTTACCTGGCCTGAGAAGATAAGGGAGCTTGTGGGAATGAAGAAGTAGCCAGGGTGGATTCTCTGACACTGATTGAGGAACATAGCCTGGGAAGGGGGATGTGATGGAACACAGCAAGATAAAGGCTGGAGAGAAGCTGGGTCCAAAGACCTTCTTTAAGTGAGAGCCACTCACCCTCCACGTGTGTCTTTGTTACACTTTGACACTCATTTGAGGAGGATGAGTCACAAGAGGGGGAGGAGGGTCACCTGAAGAGAAAGAGAGAGATGGGAGAAAGAGAGAAAGGAGAGAGAGATGGGGGACCAAGAGAGAGATGGGTGGGGTGGAAAGGAGAGACAGTGGGAGAGAGAGATGGGGAGAGGGAAAGAAAGAAAGATAGAGGGAGGGAGAGAGATAGGAGAAGGAAAAAGAGAAATGGAGAGAGAGAAAGAGAGAGGGGAAATAATAATAATTTAATAATAATTTATTAGATTTGTATGCCGCCCCTCTCCGAAGACTCGGGGCGGCTCCGAAGGCTCGGGGCGGAAAGAGAGAAAGATACCTTTTTCTCATAGAAAAGAAAGCATAGAGCCACAAAGCCTGGCTAGGTGTAGCTGGGAGGGAGGCGCGTTGTCATGTGACTCAATGGGAGTGACATCAAATTGGCCATGCCCATCCAGGTTTTGTGGCTCTGGGTGTTTTGTTTTCTCTGGGAAATGGGTCCAAATGGCTCTTTGCATTTTTAAGGTTGCCGACCTCTGGCATAACTTTCAATTCATCCCTCAGATGAATTGCTCAGGACCTCCCTGTAAACAACATTTCTGGTTTTGCTGCCTGGCTGGAGGATGACCAGGCTGTTAGGTAAATTAAATCTGTCTCTACCTATCAGCATCGATTGGTATTCATCTGGTTAGCATTCCTGTTAGTGTGAGAGAGACTTGAGGGATGTTTTGAAACTCAAACAGTATTTGCTGTTGAGCAAGAAGGAGATAGGAAGGAGTCTGTGAGTGGCTGTAGTAAAGTTGCTTGCTGCTATGAAAGCAAAAGGGAAACTGAAACTCCTCTGCTTCTGTTTTGCATTTGGATCAGATTTTTTTCAGGTAGGTAGGGGGGAGTAGAACTCCCTAGGATCAGAGCTTCTTAATAATAATATTAAAAATGCTCATATTCCAACGGTCATTTTGAAAAATCCTTTCTTAGTGAGTACCTAGAAGCCAAGAGGAACATTTGTGACAAATTTCAAGTTGTAGGTTTTATGGTTCGGGAGATTTCATGATTAATGTGTGAGTGGTTTTCACTTTTATATATATAGATTTGCATGAGTACAATGAAAGCACATATTCAATAACCACGATCAGAGATTATGAGTGGGATTGACAGGCTTGATTATGTGCATATTTTCACAGATATAATTTTTACTGAGCCCAGTGGAATTTTTTTTTCAAATATATGTGTCTTGGTTTTCAGCAAACGTCTCTGGAATCTGTTCAGCAGACTGCTGTAATACATTGGCTATACTGAGTTAGAAAGTACTGCAAAAGTACAGGATGTCCTTCTTCTAATTTCCTGTGGTGGCTGAACTAATAAAGGTTCATGAATAGTTATTGTGAAATCATTGATGCTTTTCTTTGCAAGGATATCCATGTCTCGTGCTTACAGAATAAAAGAATGCAATTATGATTTTTTGGGTGGAGGGGGGTCAGGGTGTACCTATATTAGGGTCAGCACTGGATGTCCCTAATCTTGTCTTTGTGCTTATGAATTTTATGAAGCTTTAACAGTGTGATCTGTGAATTGCAACCACAGTTTTTCTCAGTTCAGTTCAGTCCTATGTATCCAAAGTAAGGCAGATCATCTTAAATGTGTCCCTCTCCTTCATAAAACTTGGAATATAAAGCAATACTAGATAGTTGCTTTAAGAATCACAGGACAGATTGCCATAATGTAATTGTGGCTGTGAAGGTGATTTTAATTCAGGAACCAACTCACCCCTCTCTCCAAAACTAAATCATGCTCTGAAATTATAATGGATATTAAATAATTATGTTTGGTCCCACAGTCAGCCAGAGGTTTAGACTGGAACTGGATGTGGTGCTTTTATCTACCCATTGAGTCCTTCCCAAGGAACTGGGAGGAGGAGACATTGCTGCTTGATAGCGTTATTGTCACAGGATGTAAGTTCTATCAAGTAAAGCTGTCTTTTGCAATTGACTGATGGGAATTTTGCCAATGCTGATGGTATTCAAGTTAACCAGTCTTCAATTTTATCTCTTTGTAGTATGTTGTTAACTGTTTGGCACTGAGTATGTGTAGAAGAGTCAAATGTTCAACCAGAAACCTGGCAGTTGATCTTCATCTAGTGTTGACCAATTCTTGATCATCTTCTACACTGATGTCTGTATCATTTCTGCTGTTATTTAATGTCACCTTTTTTCTCACCTGCTTCCTTTATCCCAAGTTGCATTCATTCTTGTTGCATTTCTTTAAGTTGAACCATGGCTGCACCCAGATCTGTTGTTTTTTCTTTGTCAAGTGTCGATTTGTTGCAGTCTCTCCAGCGATTGATTGATAGAAACATTTCTGATAGGACTGAAATGGGAGATTTCAGGGTAAGAAATTAACTATAGTGTGCAATTTGAACTTTATAACTGCTGATCTTGACTATAGCTGTTATTTTTTCCTTTATTATTTCCTGTGCTTTCTTAATCTTCCTTATTTCTAAGCAATATGTCTTGATCAAGTATTATTTGATCTTCTTTTTAAACACTTTTTTCGCATCTGTTCTAGCTTGCTTACATCTGATCTTAGCAGTGCACTGTTTAGTTTTTTATTGATTCCCAGGTATTCAATTATAACTGCAGCAATGCTGTATATTATGTATTATAGTATAATATACTAGTATTAGTAAAGTTATTTAATATAATATTAAAATAATAGTATCTAATAATTTTGGTTTGTTTCTTGCAGTGAGTTGGTGCTTATATTTGATAATACAGTATTTGCATCTTTTATTGCTGGTGTTTCTTTGGAACAAATTTCATTTCAGGCAATCTTACTATATTGTTTTTGTGCTATTCTAGATGTTCAAGATGCAGTTATTCTTTATTTGAATTTATTAGTTTTGTTTTGTTTTTTTTAGTTAGAGGCTTTGCTCTTTCTGAGTTGACTCTCCCTGGTTTGCCTCTCTAGTCTGAGCTATTTCTGGCTAGTCTGCCTCTGTAAATACTTTATTTTGTATTATAAATCCACATTGATCTGTCAACCTTTGTTCTGCTGTTTCTGGTTCTGAATGTTGTTCTTTTCAAAACTGGCAACTTCTTTACATACTTTATTTTCATGTAACACTTGTTTTGTAATAACAGTTCATTGTTTCTTTGTTTTCAATCTTTGTCTATTTGCAATGGGTAAACATCTTTTTTATAAGTACTGTAGTTCGAAGCTACTGACTGTAGTGGTCAGGCAACAGTTCTGAATCCTGAAGCCCATTTATCACCAGATGTCCAGCATTCCAATGCCTAGCATGGTTCTTATTGAGCCAGGTGACAACGGATCTATCTATCTATCTATCTATCTATCTATCTATCTATCTATCTATCTATCTATCTATCTATCTATCTATCTATCTTATCTATCTATCTATCTATCTATCTATCTATCTATCTTATCTATCTATCTATCTATCTATCTATCTATCTATCTATCTATCTTATCTATCTACCTACCTACCTACCTACCTACCTATCATCTATCTATCTATCTATCTATCTATCTATCTATCTATCTATCTATCTATCTATCTATCTATCTATCTATCTTTCTATCTATCTATCTATCTATCTATCTATCTATCTATCTATCTATCTATCTATCTATCTATCTATCTAATTTATATGCTGCCCCTCTCTGAGGACTCAGGTCAGCTTACAACATATAAAAGGGAAACAATAAAATACAGTGTCTAAATTCAATTAATTAAAACTACGTGAACTAATCTAAAATCCCCAATAAAGTTAAAAATCTATTGTATCAATTCAGACAGCAATCATACAAAACATTTGTCGGCCAGGGGGCCAAGGTCTAATCTCCCCAAGCCTGGCAGCATAAATGAGTTTTGAGACTCTTGAAGAAAGCGAGGAGGGTTGGGGCAGTGCGAATCTCTGGGGGGAGCTGATTCCAAAGGGCCGGGCCCCCCACAGAGAAGGTTCTTCCCCTAGATTTGGTATGGGTTTCTGTAAATTATGTCTCACCATATTGTTTATGGGACAGACATTCTTCATCTGGCTTCTCTGATGAGACCTGTCCAATATTTTTGGACCTCTGCCATAAGTCTCATCTCTCCCAGAGCATACAAGTTCCACAACCACATCAGGGTATTATTAAAATATACTTTGGGCTCCATTCCAAAAGGTGGCTTTCCATATGGCACTCAGACAAAAAAGTATGTGTGAATCTAGTATGTCTATGTAAAATATAATCAGAAAACTGCTTATGGATCATATTCTATTGTATTCTGAGCTTTCTCATTCTGACATTTCTCACATTGTTCAATTTATTTGAATTTTGCAGCTATACTTTCAATACTTTGGAAAACAACATACAATACACATCTTGGCCATGAGACTCTGAAAAAATAAAGCAATTACTTAGGGAGATTAAAATGAGAAATAATCATCCATCAAAAGAAGTGGCTGTACACTCCTGACCCTCAACCTCTAGCAGTCAAAAGCTCTCACCCAGAGTGGTACATGGTTTTTCCCCCCCCCAGGCTGAGGGTCATACTTGTGTTTTAAGTAGCTGGACTGCAAAAAGTAGAAATAAAACCAAAGAACTGGGGAAGCCAAGAAAAAATGTTAATTTAATTTGCAGTTAATACATTGGATTTAATAATGCAACAAATTATCCCTTATATCGTGGCCATTGTATGAAAACTTTGAATGGGACCACGGAGATTACTGGATAAAACCTTTGGGTTGACTTATAGACATGGAAAGTCTCAGTCTGTATCCATTTTCTGCCTGTAATTCCAAGGGCTATGATACCCTTGTATGAGCGATAGATGAAAAGGGGACTAGCTCTTTGCAGGTAAAAGCTAGAATAACAATGCCTTCTTAAGTATGATACTGTTTTTTCCCCTTTTATTGCTAAAAGTGGTGCTGCATTTTTTTAATGATTTGTGTCAGGACCAAAGAACTAAAAACAAAAGTGGAATTACTCCTGCATAGTTCTTTATTGTAGTTTACCTACAGACAGAATCTTACCAGACTGAAGCAACTATCTCCATAACTGTTTGATATACTCAGCAAATTTCCTACTGAGAATTTGCCTTCACCCTCTTCCTACCTACCTAGTCATTCCATGTTCCACTGTCTCTTTGCACTCTGAGATAGAGCTCCTTCTTTCTGTGATTTTAGATCACAATTCATCATATTAGTGACCCTTGAACAAGTTGGAATACACTATCTTAGAGTCTGTTGTTGAAATTGTTTGGTCTAGAACCCAGAATTATCCAACTGATCTATACTTATGACCATACCTGCCTTGATTTCTGATGTGACAAATAATTATTGATAGCCTATTGAGTCATATCATATATTTCATTGAGTTTGGATCTGGCTGCAAGCACTTGTCAAAGATTAATCATTCTTAAAGGTCATTCTTACTATTTATATAATATTTTATACTTGTGACCTGCTTCCTGCTATTTCCCTCACTTATTTTTGGTCAAAGACATCCCATCACTGAATTGTGTGATTGTTTGCTGAATTGTGTGATTGTTTTTAATAAGGGTTTATTAATATGTTCTGGTTTTTAATATTGGATTTGTAAATTGTACTGTTGTTGGAAGCCGTTCTGAGTCCTTGGAGAGGGGCGGCATACAAATCTAATAAATAAATAAATAAATAAATCACCTGGAACATTCAGATAGAGATTGAGAGTGACTGGAAGCCAAATACATATTCTGATGGATCTGAAGTATTCTACCGTCAGACGATTGTGGGTGTCATGATGAAATGCAGAAACCTTAAGAACACTAAGATTGGCTGCTGAGCCTGAGATCTAACAAATGATAGATAATCAGTTGCTGGATTGTTCAAAACCAAAAGAGACAATGTAAATAGCTTCCTAGTTTTCATGGGGGGAAAAATTACCCCCTCCTTTTTCCCTTTATTTATAAAAAGAGGTATACTTGGTTTAACCACCACTAAGAGTAAATATATAAATCTTAATCTGAAAATGACAATAAGCCACTTACATGGATCAGCTTAACTTACATTGCCTATCTTGGTGCCACAAGTTGCTAATAATGAATTAATGAAAAAAGTGACTTACGTTTCACATTTACAACCTTTGCAGCGTTCCCACAGTCAGTTGACCAAAATTTGGATCTTTGCAACTGGCATGTATTTATGATGATTGCAGTGGCCCAAGATCATGCGATCTCTTTTTCAAACCTTCTGACCAGTGAAATCAATGGGGAAGACATATTCATTTAACAATCATGCTACTAAGTTAACAACTGCAGCGATTCACTTAACAACTAATGCAAGAAAGTTGTAAAACAGGACAAAACTCACTAAACAAATGTCTCACTTAGCAACAGAAATTTTGGGCTCAATTGTGGTCATAAGTTGACAACTACCTGTACTCTACCATATGTTGCTAGCAACTGTTACGGATCTTGTGTGCTCTTCTTTAACAGGAATAGTAGTAGTAGTAGTAGTTTTAACAGATGACATATCTAGAGCAAAACTGTCTATTGCTCCCAAATAATAAAATCTATTTTTTTCTATGGATGCAAGATATTGCTAGATAAATCTGCCACCTGGATCAATAAACCAAAATATTAGCATAGCATTTACACAGAATTTCAGTAAGGTCCAATGAATTATATTGAAAGTGATCAATGGTCATATGCCCAGTATGAGAATTGTATTTCTATACATCTGTTTTTTATTCATCATTCATTAGCTGACCTTTCCCATGAAGGATCCAGCATAGGGGACACCAATATTTACATTGGGGAATTCTCCTTCAGTCATCTGTTTTTTGTAGAGCTTGATATTTATCAGATCCATTACAACTCAAAGAGACCATCCTGATTTTGACTATTTGGCACAGCAACCTCACATTGACTTCACAGAAACTGCCAGAAAAGTTTTTATTAAGGTACTCTAAACTTTGCATATTGTTGTCAAATGGCAAATATATCTACTTAATGCTTCTTATTCCACCTATTTTCCAAGACGACCCCTGTGTGTTGTCTGGCCAAAGTACCCAGCCAACTTTCATGCCTAAGGCAGCATTAGAACTCAGTGTTTTCAGTTTCTACCCTGGTGCCTTAACCACTTGATTAATAGATGGCGCTTTTTTTAAAAAAAAAATTGCCACAGAGAAATAAAAGCCCAAATTCTATGTTGTGGGCGTCTCACAGCACAGGCCCCTAAGTAGGACTTCTTGGGTTTTACCCCATCCGTGCAATGAAAATTCTTATCTCTGCATTATAATAGCATCACAAGTTATGTGTAGAGTCTGGCATTCCTAATGCAAGATGTGTTTCAAATATTCATGGCACATGGCATTCTTTTCCCAAATTGTATTTGATTATCTTTTAAGATACTACAGATCCTTGATTACAACCAAGTTGAGTTCATTTGAAAATTTTATTCCAGCAATGGGTAATGAATGAGCTCTTTTGGAAATCTGACTGCTGATTTTTCAACATTAATTTGCAGAGTGATATTGCCTTGGATTCATTGCATTTTAGGTAAGAGACCTCATTTTGTCTGAAAGTAAAGTTATAATTTCTCCAAGATAGGCTTGAGTGAGGAAATGGTCATTATTGGCAAGATCAAAGGAAGCAGAATAGGAGGGGTGAGGCTTATTGTTAGGAGAAGAGAGAGATGATCTTTCAGTCTCCTTATTGTAATTCATTGCTTGTTTTCAGGATCCATAATAAAAGTCTGGCATAATAGACAGAGAGCTTGGTTAAATTGTAAATGCAAATTAGTTCAAGAGCGCTATAGAAATACACTGGTTTCTCTTATGCCATATGTTATTCTTGCTTAGGTGCAAGTTCTTTCACATTTCTAGGAACTACAACAGAGGAATGCATGCCCTCTTAGTAACATCACTTTTAAAATTGTAGAGCTTGCTTTTTAATCAAGCTTTGTATCAGCTACAAATTTGCTGTATGACTTAATTTGAAAAATGTCTCAAAGTGCTGACTCAAAATGTTAGTGAATAAAGGCCAGTCATTACCACTGTGACACTAATGTGATGCAAAATAAAATTGAATTGCATCAACTGAACATTAGTTTACAAAAATGTTAGTGATTGAAGCCATTTTCTCTTCATATTTTATTTATACAGTACTTCTGAGATTTATATTTTTGTTCTCTTCTCTGCCTACCCCCACTCATTATCAAAAACTTCCTGAGTGTGAGGACAAAGAAACATCTTGATCCCTCTGTCTGTGTGTGTGTGTGTGTGTAAGAGAAAGGGGTAGAGGAGAATGTGTGCATAAAATTAATCTGGAACACTCCCCTATCAAATTCTAAATTGGTTCTCCATCAAAAAGAAATATTATTTTGGAAATTTTTACTTAAATATTCTCACAGAAATATAGACCTCATTGTAACAGGCCACTTTACTTTGCTTCCTGAGGCAATATTTCACAACATATCTTTCCACTCTGTACCTTTATAATGCAATTAGGACCTATATAAACTACAGACAAATCTGAAATATTCCAAGGGGAATAGAATGCATTGTAGATTGCTTTCTCCTTACTTTTAAAAGATAGGGAAATAAATTCATGAGTGTTCTTGAGTATTTTTCCAAGGAAAAAAGGAGTTACAAAATTTCCCTTTACTTTTGTTAGCTTTGAAACATAGTTATTACCTCTGAAGAAATGCCTTATCTGTCCCATTCCCTTTCATTCAGATTTTCAGAACTTCCTATACAAAAGGTCCCTTCCATCTGGTGAATAAACAAGTTACCTTCTTTGTGTAGCATTTGTATATACAGTGATCCCTCGATTAGCACGGTCTCGATTAGCGTGAAACGCTGCAACGCGGTTTTTCAAAAAATATTAATTAAAAAAATAAAATATTAAAATAAAATATTAAAAAATAAAAAATAAGTCCATGCTAGTTCTCTCTCTCTTTCTCTCCCTGTTGCCGGCGTGGTATATGAGAGAGAAAGAGAGAGGCAGAGGTCGGGTGCATTATCGGGAGGTGGAGGCGGCGTGGGGACGCTGGGTGCCGGTTCCCTGAATGGAGACCGCCGGCCGCTCAATCGGGCCGGCAGGGAACAGAATGGAGCCTTCCGCGGCGGGGCTGGTAAGGGGGGGAGCCGAGGGGGGAGCCGAGCCCAGCCCCGTGGCATTCGCCTTCCTCCCGCCCGCAGCCGAGACTGATCGTGGGCTCCTTCGCAACCTCGGAGAGCTTCCTGGTTTTCGTGAGCTTTCATGCCCTGGAAGCTCTCCGAGGTTGCGAAGGAGCCCACGATCAGTCTCGGCTGCGGGTGGGAGGAAGGCGAATCCCCCGTGGGCTCCGTTACATCTTCCGCTGCCAGCCAGGCCATGCTGGCGGCAGCGGAACAATCGCTGGCTGTCAACTTTTCTTTTTAAAACTGGGCAGGAGCTGACTTGCCTCCCCAGTGCTAAAAAGAAAAGTTGACAGCCAGTGCTGCGACTGACGGAATGCTGAGCCTCCCGTTTTCTCTCCCCCCCCCCCTCGCCCCTTCGCCTCCCTGTGTTCCTAGGAGAAGTGCTGGGGATTGAGGCAAGACAGACCTTCTGCTCCTCACCAGCACTTCTCCTAGGAACAAAGGGGGGCGAAGGGGCGAGGGGGCGGAGAGAGAACGGGAAGCTCAGCATTCCGTCAGCCGCAGCGCTGGCTGTCAACTTTTCTTTTTAAAACTGGGCAGGAGCTGACTTGCCTCCCCAGTGCTAAAAAGAAAAGTTGACAGCCAGCGCTGCGACTGACGGAATGCTGAGCCTCCCGTTCTCCCCCCCACACCTCGCCCCTTCCGGTTTCGGCGTTCGGCAACGGAGTCCGGCGCTGGGGTCATGCGGGGCCGCTCATCCAGGGGGGCGTGGACTGGCAAGTCGCCCTCCTTTCTCTTTCTTTCTCTCTCTTATACCACACCGGTAACAGGGAGAGAAAGAGAGAGAGCGGAGGGCACCTTGCCGGTCCACGCCCCCCTAGATGAGCAGCTCCGCATGGCCCCAGCGCCGCCCAGGCAGCTTGCCGCTTGCCGTATTGCAGCGAAGGAGGCGAAGCAAGGCTCCAAGCTGCAATACGGCAAGCGGCAAGTGATCTTGGGGTTTCCCCTTTGCCTGGGCGGCGGGAAGACCAAGGGAAGGTTCCTTCAGCCGCCCAACACCTGATCCGCTCCGCAGCGCGGCAACGGGGAAACCCCATCTTCGGCTCCTCGCTGCTTCCGCGCTGCGGAGCAGATCAGCTGTTGGGCGGCTGAAGGAACCTCCCCTTGGTCTTCCCCGCCGCCCACACGCAAACTCCACCATCTGCGCATGTGCGGCCATGAAAAAATGGCGCACATGCGCAGATGGTGGTTTTTACTTCCGCATCCAGTATAACGCGGAAATCGGTTAGCGCGGGAGGTCTTGGAACGTAACCCCCGCGCTAATCGAGAGATCACTGTACAGTAGAACCTCGACATACGAGCTGCTCTGTATACGAGCATTTCGAGATGCGAGCTAGGAGGGGAGAGATATTTTTGTTCTACTTACGAGCCCAAATTCGGGGTACGAGCGTTCCTTCCGCCGCCTCCAGGCTCCACCCAGCTGTCATTTTGTAGAGAAGCAAGAAGCGGAGGAAGAGCTGGATGCTGGCGGCGGCGGAGGAAGGCAAATGCGGCTTGGAAGCTGGGAGGGGGGCGGAATATGGGAGGAGAGAGGCAGCCTCCACGCTTTCCTTTCGGAGGAAGAGCTAAGTGGCCAAAGACGTTCCGGGGGCCCCCCCGCTTCCAAGCCGCATTCGCCTTCCTCCGCCGCCGCCAGCCTCCGCCCGGCTGTCATTTTGTAGAGAAGCGAGAAGCGGAGGAAGAGCTGGATGCTGGTGGTAACGGAGGCGCGCTTGTGTGTCGGTGTGATTGCGACTCCCCTCCCGTGGCTGCTGTTGAGGCGTGAGCGGCGTCCGCCTCCGGCGTGCGGCTCTCTCTCCATTCTTCTCTTTCCCCCTCTCGGGCTCAGTCGGCTTTCTGGCCAGGGAAGCAAGCGATCCGGGACTGCCTCGTTTCCTCTTCCCACCGCCTGCCGCATTCGGAGCCCGAGAGGGGGAAAGAGAAGAATGGAGAGAGAGCCGCACGCCGGAGGCGGACGCCTCCGCTGCCGCCTCAACAGCAGCCACGGGAGGGGAGTCGCGCGCGTGTGTCGGTGTGATTGCGACTCCCCTCCCGTGGCTGCTGTTGAGGTGGCAGCGGCGGCGTCCGCCTCCGGCACGCGGCTCTCTCTCCATTCTTCTCTTTCCCCCTCTCGGGCTCAGCCGGCTTTCTGGCTGGGGAAGCAAGCGATCCGGGACTGCCTCGTTTCCTCTTCCTGCCGCCCACCGCATTCGGAGCCCGAGAGGGGGAAAGAGAAGAATGGAGAGAGAGCCGCGTGCCGGAGGCGGCCGCCGCCGCTCACGCCTCAACAGCAGCCACGGGAGGGTAGTCGCGCGCATGTGTCGGTGTGATTGCGACTCCCCTCCCGTGGCTGCTGTTGAGGCGGCAGCGGAGGCGTCCGCCTCCGGCGCGCGGCTCTCTCTCCATTCTTCTCTTTCCCCCTCTCGGGCTCCAAACGCTCCTGTCCTGGTTAAATCGTGTGGCAGCAAACATGCTTTGGGGGTTTGGCTGGGGGGGAGGGAGTTAGGAAGGTGCTACTTCTCCCCCCCCAGCCAAACCCCCAAAGCATGTTTGCTCCCACGGGGAAGGGAAAAGGCAGCGGCTTAAGCCCTTCCCTGTGCTTTGGAAGCCGCTGACGCGCCCCTCTGACGGCGTTCGGCGGCTTCCGAAGCACAGGGAAGGGCATTGAAAAGGCGCAATGCTTTTCCGGGCAGCCGGCTTGCTGGCCGGAGAAGCGAGCGATCCGGGAGTCCAGGAGGGGGAGAGAAAGAGAAAGAGAGAGGGGAGAGAGAGAGAAAGAGAGGGATAGAAAGAGAGAGACAGTGAGAGATGCTCAGTGAGCCTTTCTTTGAAGTTGCCTTTCTTTCTTTCTTTCTTTCCTTCTTGCTCTTTTTCTTTCTCTCTTTTACCTTCCCTTCCTCTATTTCTTCTTTTCTTTCTCCTTTCCACCTTCTTCCCTCCCTCCCTCCCTTCACTCATTCCTCTCTTACTCTCCCCTTTCATAAGTTTCCTTGCTTCCTTCCTCTGTTCCTGTCCCTTCCCCCTTTCTTTCTTTCTTGCTTGCTCTTTTTCTTTCTCTCTTTTACCTTCCCTTCCTCTATTTCTTCTTTTCTTTCTCCTTCCCACCTTCTTCCCTCCCTCCCTCCCTTCACTCATTCCTCTCTTACTCTCACCTTTCATAAGTTTCCTTGCTTCCTTCCTCTGTTCCTGTCCCTTCCCCCTTTCTTTCTTTCTTTCTTTCTTTCTTTCTTTCTTTCTTTCTCTTTGTCTTTCTCTCTTTTACCTTCCCTTCCTCTATTTCTTCTTTTCTTTCTCCTTCCCACCTTCTTCCCTCCCTCCCTCCCTTCACTCATTCCTCTCTTACTCTCCCCTTTCATAAGTTTCCTTGCTTCCTTCCTCTGTTCCTGTCCCTTCCCTCTTTCCTTCCTTCCCACCCTCCGTCCATTCATTCACCCATTCCTCTCTTGATCGCTTAAAGCCGGTCCCTGGTGCAAAAAGGGTTGGGGACCTCTGTCCTACAGGATTGGGTGGCAGAGAAGTTGAACATATGTAAATTTAAAAGTTTAAGAAAGTTTACAAGTTAAGTGAAAGAAACTTCATTATTCATTTATATGTACATGTACATTTCTTCATTAAAAACATGTCTTTCTGCATAATTTAGACTAACTTTGTGAGTTTTTTGAGGGCTGGAACCAATTAAAATTATTTACATTAATTCCTATGGGGAAAAGTCGTTCGAGATAAGAGCTGCTCGACTTAAGAGCCCAGGTCCGGAACAAATTAAACTCGTATCTCGAGGTACTACTGTATAGGTTTGTACAGTGGTCTTTATGGGTCCCTAACTCGAGATTTCTGTGTTTCTCTTTGAGAAAACAGGATTTTTTTTTCTTTTGGAGATCATTTTGCTTTCCAAGCATTTTTCAATAGCTCTCCTCTCTTTTTAATTGGAATATGATATAAATGTGAATGTCAAAATCTTATGCAGGTTTGGATGAATGTGTTATTATGCATTGATGTTTTATTATTTTAATTACATTAATGTAAACTCTTGCATGAGCCTTTGTTAGAACAATATCACTACAGAAATACTCAAGGTTTGTGGTGGGCGAAGCTGATTCATAGAACTGATTTTATTTATCTATCAAATTCATATAGCTACCCATCTTGTACGAAGTAACTCTGGGTGGCATACAACAATCAGGTAAAACAATAAATACATAAAAACAATCACTACAAATATATAGCAATCATTATTAAAATTAAAGTATACAAACTGCAAACTATAGGAGAGAGGTGTGTATGAAAGGAAACACACTAACACTTCTTGTAACAGGCTGAAAGAAAAAGAAAGGTGTCCATGTATAGGCTGTTAATGGTTTTCTACAGCTGGCTCATATTATTCAGGCAAGAAGTTTTCATTTGAAAACTTAAAAAGTAGAACTGTTGGAAGGAGTTCACAAGCAGATACTAAAAGTAACCTTTTGTAGGCAAATAAGGTCCTTTGACTATATTGGTACCCTACCTCTTAGTATAATGTAGGAATAATGGACCAATTTTATTTCTTATGAATGAATGCTAAGACAATGCTACCTGCCAGAAACTATTGCTTTGTAAAAGCAGTGAATGATTTCTTCTCTTTTAAAAAAAATCCCAACTGTTGAACATATGAGGTATTTGGGCATTGCAAAACCAGAGTAACTTTTGTTGTGTTTTTCAAAACGCAGACTGAATTCCCAAGGATCTTTGCAAATTAGCTTAACCAAGTCAACCTGAGGAAATCTTACAAGCTATTTTGGCAGGTTATGAGCTACTTACAGGTACTCCAAATAAGTGTGTGAAAAGACAACATGGGTGTGCATAAAATTCCCATCACAACCTTTCCATCATTGTAGGAAGAATATCACAAGTTTTGTGTAAGTTTTACAAAAAAGGTTGAAAAAGATTTGAAGAGTTAGGAGGTCCAACTAAATGCACATGGAAAACACCTATGACCCTAAACCCTTTATCCCTAAACCCTATGACTACATGATATAATTAGGGAAATGTTATTGTACATACATCAGGTTCCACACACAGTATAAAAATAACAATTAAAAGACATTAATGTTAAAAAGGAAAGGAAAAGAGAGAGCATTTTGAAGGGATGCTGAATGCAGGGAAAATTACCCTTCAGATGAATCTGAAGCTATATCCATAATGATGGGCATACTGAATTCAGTGTTAGCATGTTTTATCTTGCCATAGACTCTGGGAATTTTGCTACATCAATACCTTCAAAGTAGATTTGTATTCACTTGTTCCTCTTCTCTGCCAAAACTCATAAAGTTACAGGCAAGTTACAGGCGCCTTCCCTTAAACCAAGAATTTTTTTTTTGCTAAGTGGCATTGCCATGAGGAAAGGGATAAATTTAGAGTGATTTTATTTATCTACAAAGAAAATATATGTACTTCTATTGCACACATTGGAACCTTAAAAAAACCTGAAAAAGCTTATCTGAAACTGACAAGGCTTTCCTCCATCCTTATCAATTACATGGGAGAAGGGCTAGAGAAAGAAACAGCAGTAGCAGGAGCTAAATGTTGGATACATCATTCCTGTCCACTAAATTGTTTCCTTAATGGTGCAAGACAGAGGAGGGATCACCTGGTGTTCTACTTTCTATCTTTATTCTGCTACTGTTAAGTATCTAAAAGGGTTAAAGATGGAAGTTGTAATTGTCCATGATAGGTACCTATGGCATTACTTTCAATGGTTCTAGAAAGTGTTGTGCTATTTGATATAGACAATGTAGACACTTTAATATTAAATTTTCATCCCATTACTTCTTGGCTATTGTTCATGCCTTTATGCCCCCTTTTTTCGGTTCTATTTTGATATTTAATGATGTTTAATAATTAAGTGTCAAGCTCTGTTTCTTGATAGCAGGATTCAGTGGCATGTGTGCTTGCTCTGATGTGGATATAAGGATTGACTGGGCTTGTGCTGAATGCAAAATAAATCAGAAATGGCCTACAATAATTTTCCAGCAGTAACAAACTACTTGCGGGATTTTGTCTAATAAATTACAAATAAGGATAGACTGTTCCTCTTCACTGCCAAAACTCATAAAATTACAGGCAAGGATGTCTTCCTTAAAATAGTTTAAAGTAGTGATCATACAAGCAAAAGAGGGGGGGGGAGCTGGACTGTATGTCTCCATCCTCCCCTAAACCCTTTCCTAACATTTTTAAAACAATGTTAGAAACATGAACATTATGCAAGAACTATAAAATTTAGAAATAATAAATTTGTGAAGACCATTGCAAAAACATCAAAATAAATTCTGATCACAGAAAAAATATAGCCAAACTATTGTTTATGACAGTCATAAAATTCACTATGATTTTAGGTACCACCATTATTATTACTTAATTGCATCTCCTAGACACAATTCATAGGGCATGAATACAATATTAGCTATAACTATATATGGCGTTGTTAGGCATACCTAAGAATCAAGATCAGTTTAAGTCCTGTAAAATGTTGCTTTGTCTCCTAATCTTCACAAGGTGTCTTGAACAATCGCGGATTATCTGCAAGCTTCTTGAAAACTTCTGAGCCAAATAGTAAATATAATCAATATATTAAAAAAATAAATAAAGGGAAAATGCAATGAAAATTTATGATCTTAGCATTCCTTCAGGGTCAGGCCATTTATCACATTCTCTCACTCTGGTTTCAATTACACAGCTTTTGTGGAAGGAACTTATTTTAGCAGGTTCATTTGCCTCAGTAGGGAATATAGGACTTTGGCCTAATGCTTCACCTTTAGTGCAGGCCATTTGAGCTTTAGAACAAATACCAATCATCACTCTTTGGGAGAAAAAAAAATCTGCATCAGAGTGGCCTACTGGAATGGGATTTCTGTCAAGGTAAACGGTTGTCGGCAATGACTGTGGTAGAGTGGGTGATAAATCCCATTTTATTGCTGAAAAATTCCAGCCTCTCTCCATGCCTGACAGCTCCCCACCTTCTCATACACATTTGGGCAATTTCTGCACAATGTCCATCTGGTTCTTATTACCTCTCAACCTGCTTGTGTATGATCCAGGGGAAAAAAAGCGTAGGTCACCAACAGGGAAAAGAAACCAAGGTGAGGGGCAAGAAAGAGAAAAATGTGCAGAGAAGCTCCTACCTGCATTAGGCTATCATAAATAGGCAATGAAATACAGCGAACAAAAGTATACGGTCTAAATGCACAATATTAAGAGCTTACTATTAAGTTTCCTCCTAAAAAAATGCATTTTCTTTTTTATTAGAACAATACAAGGGGAAACCAATTCATGGGTGCACGTTTTTATTCACTATACACTCCACAATATAAAATTGAGAGGATATGGGAGCGTGAGCTGAATCATTTAAGGAATCATGTCCATGAACTCTTGTGATGATGGCAACTTCAAAGTGGTCAATATCTGCGGCATTTACACCAACATTTTCTTTCATGGAGTAGCCACAAAGCCATTCTAAAATGTATAAAAAGTATCTGCTTGCTTCATATGTTCAGGAAACTATGTATGCATAAGATTGCATTGTAGTGTAATAGGGAGTGTAACTTTTCTATTCATCATGATACAGCTAGACCAAAACTAAGCCAGAATTGTCTTGATGTTAGCAAGACAAGAAGTATGTTTTGTCCCATTTTACAACACTTCTTGCACAACCGTCAAGTGAATCACTGAAGTTGTTAAGTAAATAACTTTGCTTGTGAAAAATTTGCAAAAGGTGATCACATGACTTTGGGACCCTGCAACCATCATAAATACATACACTTTCTTTCTTTTTTTTCTTTCTTTCTTTCTTTCTCTCTCTTTCTTTCCTTCCTTCCTTCCTTTCTTTTTTTAGCTCAAGAAGCTACCATCCTTTAAATATAAGACACAAACTAACAGAAACAACTTATTTGCTTCATTCTTCCATTTATTAAAATTCTTATAGTCATCTTTTCTATATGTCACATCACTCAATACCCAGGTAAATGGAACCAGTGGATCATAATATAGCAAAATTTGGGATCTCTATATGTAGAGTGGAATAGCTCTTAGATAGGAATAGTATATAGCACTCAGACTTATATACAGTCTTTTCTAAATAGTTTTATAGAGTCAGCATATTGCCCCCAACAATCTGGGTCCATATTTTACCAATCTTGAAATGAGGGAAGGCTGAATCAACCTTGAGCCAGTGAGAATTGAACTGCTAAATTGCTGGCAGCCGCAGTCAGCAGAAGTGCAGTACTGCATTCTAACCACAGCAGCACCATGGCTCTTTAGCTTACAAAGAATATCCGAGTACTGTTTATTATTCAGTGCTTTATTTATTTAGTTTATTATTTATTGATGTTCAAGTGAAATCTATATTGTTAAGTCTATTACTTAATAACTTAATAAGTACTTAATAACTACTTTATTACTTAAAAATTACTATTTTACTGATTCAAGATCTGCCTATATAAGGCAGAAATCAAGATATGGCCTGTTCTCAGAATTCAGCTAAATGACTTCTGGGTAGGTGCAGCATCCCATGATTATGACAAGGCATGACTTGTGGTCTTTGTAAGTAATTTTGGGTAGTTTCATAACAATACAACCCTAAATACCTAGATTATAATTAATCCAGATGGTAAGGCATTGTCCAATTTACATTATTGTGGGATAAATGGTGTTAAGTCCTTGGGTTTATGACAATGACAAAAGCCATGCTGGCTGCAGGTCGCTCCTGATTGGTTAAGACACAAGCAGCTGACAGGCAGGAAAGTAAAGCCCTGCTATTGGTCCACCCGTCTTGCAGTTCCTATATAAAGGAGCTATTAGCCAGCACATGTTGCTGCCATTCTGAGTTGCCTTCTTATCTTGTTAGCAATAAAAGCTGTTTTATTGGCACAACCTGCCTCGCCTCAGTTTCTGCCCACTTTGGTTCTCCATACAGAACAAATGGAACTGGAAGACATTCAAAGTACCAGTGGCATCAGTCAATAGACACTGAATAGATCTGCATTAGCTAATCTTCAATATAGCCACTATGCAGTATGGATGCCAAACAATGCCAATGATTTGTGCTGATTATACCTGCCCTTTCAACAACTCTGTCCTAGTCCTACCTACTACAAACAGTAGTAATCGAACACTGTCCAATTCTTTATCATTAATGAGGGTCCAACACCTTCTTATCTGCTACGTATTGTTCATTTTCCAAATTCAGGATGATTTTGTTTAAATTACAGCATTGTTGGAGTTCCTCAAATGTTATTGAGAAATTATTCCTCTCATACATATACATATGCATATATCCTCAAAAATAACAGCAAATAATATATTTTAAAATGCTATTAAAAAGAAGGCTTTTAATGGAAGAATTAATTTGTATGACCTTAATTTATATTTAAATGTAATTTATGTGGAAACTAGGATTTAGGTAATTCTATATCTAAAAAGAAAGCTGACATCATTGTAGTCTAAAATTTAAATTTAAGTTGACTATAACATGACTATAACAAAAATGACTACACACACACACACAGGTAAGGTGTTCATTAGATGAGTAAGCTGAATATGTAAATATTCAGTAAATATTCAGTAAAAATATGTAAATATCTCGTCAGTAATAAAAACATTTCAGCATTAGAAAAGCTCAGCATTAGAAAAACTTTGTGTAACTCTAAAGGATGCTCTACAATGGTTTAACTAAACAGATTAACCTAATCTTCTCAGATAGCCTTTTAGGCCTGCTTAGTTAACAGCAACAGCACCAACAAAACCCTGCAGTATATCAGGAACACAGGCTGCCAAAAAGAAAAGAACAGTAATCAAACATTTCGAAAACTCTCAAACCAAAGCAACATCAACCTTCCGTGCATAAAGTATTTGTGTAATGCCAGCCATTTTAAATACTGTCTACCTGGGCCTTGTTTATCTCATTCCTTTAGGTGTCTTCTTTTTTCCCTGCAGATTACATCCCAAATCCAATTATTCCTTATAATCACCCTTATGCAGCCTTACAGAAAGGCCCATTTATTAATGTTTTGCAGTCCTTACTAAATCTGTGCCAATAGCACAGGGCGCTTTCTGGATTTTCTTCTTTGGAAAACATCACAACAATGTTTCCAAATTTAATAAAAATACTTTATTGTGAAGATAAAATTGTATATATGCCTAGAGTACAGTCAACCCACGAGATATATCAAAATTAACAAAGTACATTATTTTTTTTATTTTCAAACTACAGTCTACTTTTGATACTATTTTTAAAACAAGTTTCTTTCTTTATAGAATGCTACAATGTAAATACTTTTGCAAGCAGAACTTAATGTAATAAGCAAAATGTAAATCAAGGATTCCATTAATTGCTAGTAACCAGTTTAAATTGTAGTTTTGTCCATATTGTCAATCTGTGCATGCCTAAATTATGTTAAAAACCTTTAAATTTGTAATACTAGCTAAGCTATTATTTTAATTAATGAAAGCATTTTATAAATCAGTATTCTTGATAAATTTATATCCAGTTAATTGGATACAAATGATGTAATAAAGATAATTGGGAAAGTTTAAGAGACAAATTGGCTTACTTTTCAAAATCATTTTTATAATTTTTTGGAGGGCGGATGAGGAAGAAATGTTCATAGAAATCCATCTGGCATTTATTTATAAGCATACATGACATCTGCCTGCCTGCCTGCCAGCTAAAGTTATTATAATTTTACAAACTGATGCTTTGGAAACCTGTAAAAATATATTTATACCAATTAAAAGTTAGAGGCAAAACATAAGTTAAGGAAAAACACAACCTAAATTTGTAGGACTTTTAAAATTTCCAGATAGTGGTAGCTGGAAGTTCGTAATATGCATGCTCCCAAATTCACTAAGTATGAAAGTGTATATTCAATGCATTAAGCTTAAATGCATTCATTGCAAAGGCTACAAAAATCCTCAGGAATGTTTTCAAGTAAGAGAAATATGTTCCTTATCTCCTTTTCTAAGTACAGTTAATCCAGTTTATTCAAAAAATAACATGGGAGTAACTTGGGATGGGGGAATACCATCATCACCTACTCCCTTTTCTTCCAAACTCCATGGTAATATTAAATTACATAAAGTTCTTTATGAGTTACTTTATAGTCTAACAAAAATCTCTCTTGAAGAGATACAAGATAAAAAACAATACAAAAGCATACAGTACTGTGCACTATCATCCAGACTAATCTACTACATTTAATAATAATAATTATTGCTTGTTTATATATTAAACATTAGTCAAGGCATAGCCAACCAAGTTATACCAAAAAAATTAAGCATAGCCAGTTGCAGTGACACAACACAGAAATGTTATTTTAATCCACTCGGATTTATTTCTGACGTTTTCCTTTAACATTGCATTGCCTTATTTAGAACAGTAAAAGTGATTTCTCCATTCTCCCTTGACAAGAATGAATGATTTTGAAATCTTACATGGAAGTGGAAAAATAGATTTCCTGTCATTCATTTAGAGATACACATTGTGTGCATGTTTCTGAATATGTGTAAAACTTTTCATTTAAATTGTCCTGTTCATTCAGAAATGTTTCACCACCTGATGGAATTGATGTTTGAGGTCTTTCTGAGAGAAGAGAGGAAGGATAATAAAGTTTAGCTCTGAATTCATTTGAAAAGAGATTTTAATCATATAGTCATTTTAGCTGCACTTTAGAGAAAGGAGGACAAAATGCACATATACAAACTCTTGCACACATGCACATACACAAACTCTTGTCCCTTTCATTTTACACCTTGGGATCACAGAATTTTTTTGAAACCCTCATCATTACACTTCTGTTTGCAAAACTTTACCTAATCCCAGTGTTTCAGCCTTTCCATTCACTAAAATAAGTAACCTGTTCATTATACAGATATCAGTGAAACAATAATCACCAATACTTTGGACAAGGCCAGTTTTTTAAAAAAAATATTTAATCAAATATGATAAGTCTATAAAAAACAAAACATGGGGATTATTATCATTGATTTTTCCCATACAAAATTATTTGCATTTTATTTTTTCACTGTGTCAGAGTTAATAGTGTAAAAAAATACTTTCCTCACTATATATTGTACCTGTCAAGTAGTCTGATTGCCAACCTGTAAGATTTACTTCCAATAATTTCAGCAGATCCTTTCACCAAATTTCTATAGATAGTTAAACAGGGCTTGCATAATTTAAAGGGTTGCAAAATCAAGATTTCAATCTCACTTGAGCCATAAGGAAAGAAGGAATGATACCACACCTGCCACTTATTTTATTATAATGTAAACCTGATTTCTGAACAGAAGGAAGCATAAGTCATGTAAACAAATATATGAATGAGATCCATGCCCAAAGTCTGCTCTCATCAGCAGATATTTACATCCACAAAAACTCATTGTTCAGTTTGATAAAATTATACAACAGTGACTTGTTAAGAGTTTTTCCTCCTCAGGCAATGACAAGTTGAAGGACTGCAGAGTGCTTGAGGCAGAGCCAAAGGTGCTGAGGGAGACCCGGATTCAGGTAATTATTGCAAAATAATGGGTTAAAACAAGTGATCAGATATTTCACTCCAATTTATTATGTTGGCACAAAAGGGATTTTATAAGGATATCCTGTTTGGAACATCATGACTGTACGATAAGCTTTGACAGCTGTAAGCTGGAAACTGTGTTGGCAAAAATTGGATAGCCTTTCACAGTAACAACACAATTACTTTGGCTAAGAATTTCTGACAGCAGGTAGGGCCATTCTCTCCAGCCGATGCCATTTAAACCTCACCGGTCAGGTTACAAGCTTCAAGGAGGTGTGTTAAGAATATCCAAAGTCTTAGCTGTGCAACAAAGCTCTTTCGCTTCCTTTTCAAGCACCAGTTCCCCGAGACTGAAAACAGCCTCTGCTTATTAAGAGGCAGAAGTCTTTTCTCTAGAGGACATACTAATTTCTGCACAGCCATCACATGGTCTTGCAAGACTCCTGGTTTCTAAAAGCAGACATGATTTAAAGAGGCTGAGCACTATGGAAATTCCAAGGCTAAAAGCTGTTAGCTGTTTTTTGAGGTTTGAGCAAATGGGGGGGGGGGGGGCTAACAAAACCAAAAGGCGGTGTGGAGAGAGGTGGTGGAAATAACACATCGACATGGCTGCATACAAGAATAACAAATTAGCTGGCTCCACAATGCTACCCATTTGGCTTGTAATGATTGAGTTTGTTGTAACTAACCATGGGGAGAGGAGGGAATCCATCTTCTGAGAAAATTTCTCACTTAGCTTAGTTGCTGAAATCTCCTACTATGGCTTCCTAGGGAATCAGGGAGTGTGATAAGAAATGTGTAGCAATTTTACAATTCTCACACAATGCCATTGATTCCTGGCCTGGTATGTTTGTGTATATGTGTGTGTGGGGGGGGGGGGGGGCAAGGACAAGGGAGATATGGAGGGTAGAATCCAAACAAAGGATGTGTAAGCAATTTCATTTATTTTGATAAACCTCCTTCCTGCTCTAGAGCATTTTGCTGCCTTTGTCAAAGTGAATGACAACAATTTGGCCAACTCTCCCTAAGCCACACTCTACAGTGACAGGCAAATTATCAGAGGCCCTGCACTCCTTATTATCAGAGGAGAAGTCATCAGGAGGATGCGTGGAAGATCCCTCTCTCCTGTCACTATTTGTCAGTGGGACAAGGGCCACTGCTATGGGGAGCTGACAGGTAATTTCAACAATAACAATTACTCCTATTACTGGTGTCATAAATAATTCGCCCAAGGCATCACAATAGCAAAGCTTTATAATTCGATGCCATATAAATAAATGCCAGCAGGTAACAAGTAATTTAGCTCCAATCAAGCCATGGTCCTGGCAGTAATATTGTTATTGCAAGAAAATGGAAAATTGAAAAAAAAATTCAATATGGTAATGAATTAAGAAAGGGTTCAATGGCTAGAGAAAAGCATGAGCTTAAAGCATGGTTTATTTTAATTGAGGTGGTCTTCATGATAACTTATTTTACTATTGCATACAGTACATAAAATCATGGCTTAGCAGACTCCTGTTTGGAATGTAGATAAATATGAATACCACTTTCATTTCATATAATTAAATCATTACAAAGAATATTTGAAAAAGCAGCAAGGATCTGTGCACTTTCTAGTGTGTGTCTCTGCTAGCGGTGGTGTCTTATTTTAATTACTAATACTATCTAAATGTAAGTCACTGCTGGCTTCAGTGCCAATAATTCATCCTTACTGAGCTGTGGATGTGCGTAAAACATGTATTTTACATTCAGGATATGATATTTTTTCCCTTGAGTTCTGACTTGATGAGAGTAACTGAAATTTATGTTTACTGTGAAGATGCATAATAAAATGATGCTCTTTCTCTCAAGATCCCATCCTTTTCATAAGCAGGCCAATCCCCTCAGAGAGCTAATATTAAAACAGAGCTATATGACTTAGCCATATTTACTCAGAACAACATCCACCCAGTTCCTCCTGCACAGGAGAACCTAAGCTTGTGCTGAAGGGAAGCCCAGCTTCATTACCGCATGTTGATCCAACCAATTTGCAATTTTACTCTTTGACCACTAAGACAATGTGGCATCAGTTTGACAGGAGTAAAAGAATTTGAAAATCTCTAATTAGAAGAGCTGTGGAGCAATTAACGCATGTCAAATTTCACTTCATCAAGTGCCACTCTAATTTTCTCACTAAAAATTAATGGACTTTTTTTGTATCGCATGTCCCCTCAAGGCAATGTTGATTCAAATCTGCTCAAGATGCAGTGTTGCACAGCTAAGCATCTTCTTGATTACAATCCGACACACTTCTAACTGCTTTCATTCTCACTGCCAGAGATACTTTGTCAACAGTCAAATTACGTCATGCTGATAACAATGCATAATGGTGTTCCTCAAAGGAGGCACTTGTCATGAAACAGTGTTTTAGAAATTACATCATTTTATTTTAGAAGAAATAGCATTGCTTCAAAATAAACTTTTTGTGCTTCCTGTAGCAATTGTTCCATATGTTTGCTGTTTGAATCATTGACTTAATATTTAATGATTCAGATAATTTTAAAAAGATCAACAAGGATTTTATATTTTTCACTGCCTCTCCAAATAAATTAGACGCAATACCTTGTAATTATACAATGTGTATTGAGTAAAAGACACAATTAATATCTAGAATAAGCAAGCTTCCCTTATTTTCTTGTGATGTCAGTGGCAAAGCTCCTCTGAACAAATGGTGCAAATTTTGGTTAAAAACTATAAACATAGTAGAAATACCTCTTCCAATGGACACTAGGTAGATACTAAAATAAATTTGTTTAATAGGAACATTTACCACCTTTCACAAAAAGAAAACAAAAACCCAGATGTAACTGACAGACTGTTAGCATGAGTGTGTGTATGTGTATATATTAGTATGGCAAGTGGAAAAAAATATATGGCTCCACATTGGGTTTTTTTTAAAAAAAAAAACCAAGATATTTATGACTGAAATATAACTGAAGAAAAGATTTAGGAGGGGTAATTCTATTTGACCAAAACTGATTCACAAAGTATTTAGAACATTTTTACAGTTATTTATACCCCCTCCAAATTAAAACATGTGTCAAAACAATAATTTGCAATTTATGCTATAATATATAGCTATGTTGCAAACATCAAACATTTTCTGCTTCTTGTAATTTAAACTATTTTATATTTTTTATTATAGATGTATCTAAGTTTTATAATACTGGAACTTAATCAATTTGAATGAAACTAAACCATTAGATGAGAATCCCCCCCCCCCACCTTGCAAAATTAACAACATAGTGTGTTTTTATTACATTGTTTTGCAATTCAATTCTGCTTAGGAAAATGTTCAGACATTTTCAGATTTCTGTGGAGTCACCTAGATTTTCTTTTGCCCCACTTCTGGCATAGTATATTTACAGAAAACAGATTTCAACACAAACTGCTGAAGCACTTAAAATTTCCCGAGAGAAGGAGTAGTAGAATAGTATCATAAAAAGTTAAGCAATCAAGCTCATAAGAAACATTTTCTTTTGATTTGATTGGTTTGCCATATGCTTTAAAAATTCTAAACTCCAGGATTACATAAGAAATGCAATCAAAACTGCGTATCAGAAGATGATATCAATAGAATACTACATGCATTTAAATAATAAGCATGTTTGTGAAGTGCAAATAAAAGGGGAGGAGAACGCAAGTAAAGGGAAGATCACTGTGATGCAAAACAATTTTATCTTCAATATTTTGCTTTTGTTTTCCAAATGCTCAATAAACAATCTATAATGCATCCCTCATCAACTCCAAACCATGAGGGCTCGGCACTCAAAGAACAGGAAACATATTCAATTTTCCTAACAGAAGACAGTTCATTAAGCTGTGCCACATCAAATAAAACTTTAATTTCTCCAGCATCTGAGCTGCAATGAAAGCAATTGATGAAGATGAGCCATATGGTACTTCTATCAGCAAACACATATTGCTCATTCCCCAAAAGTTTTCTAATTCTGCTCCCCAGGCCTGTGTAATATAGATAATGTGCTCTGAGAGCAGTAAGCATGAGCTATCTGGTGTACACTTCTAATACTGTATTTAATGGGAAATAATGAATCATAAAAGCCTGCGGAAGATGGCTTTTGCTAACCTAAATCTCAGCTGTAATTTCATTGTTCTGTGCCTAAGATGCTGTTTGCCCTTTCCAAACAACAGCAACTGAACGTAATAATGCAGCGGCTTCAACCTGCAAAAGATCCTTTCTTCGAACCAGGTTTCATTTAACTCTTGCAGCTCTCATGATAATAATGAAAGAGTGGGATTAATGCAAGAGAATTGCATAGTAGGAAAATATTGTATACACATACTTCTTTCATTTGTAGCTCTGTGATTAATATTTTTAACCATTCCCACTCCACAAAAAAGTAGAAAATTGGAAGAGAAAAAAAGAAACCTCATAACAACTGAAATTGCAAAAGCTAATGTTTTTCTAACATAAACATACAATTTTGAAAAATGCCTGGCTTAAAAAAAATAACCCAGAAGACGAATTTAAGCCCCTGAACAAATTAATTAAGTTAAAATGAAATGATACACTGCTCATTCAATGATCAGCAAAATTAATTTAAAATTTTAACTTAACCTAAACCCAAGACTTAAAATGCAGAACATATCTCTCAGCTGGTCTGAAATTAAAATATGATACAGGTAAAGATTGAGAAGATAAGAAGGATTCCTAAGCAAAATTCTACTTAAAATAATAAACTTGGCATGGCTCAATAACGCCTAGAGTTATGAGGAGGCTTCCTGAGAATTTTCTTTCAAGAGATTTCCGGCAACATCCTCCTGCCCTCAGCATTTCAGTCCTCTTAACTGAACCCAGGACCAGAGGCAAGGGCCGTTCACCATTTGCAAAGACACCTTCCTGGTTGAGCTTGGCTGTTATCTGAACCTCAAAGGGTTCAATTAGAAGGAGAGACTTTTAAAAGTTAGGGAATTGCCTCTTAAAAGCTTATTAAAATCAGCATGTTCTATGTCTGTTTTTTGAATTAGCTTTACTGCCGTGATTGCCTTCATTAACACAGGCTGTTTTGGGCGCTACTCTGTGAATGCTCAAGTGTCTGCTTCAACACCCAGCTCCTTCCTCTACCCTCCCTCCTACATTCTCAGGAGTTGTCAACTTAAGAGAGCCTGCAAAGCCCAGCATCCTTAACCCTTCCACAACAACAGTGATCCACAAATGGAATCCCCACACCAAAGCAGCAGTCGATTGCAACGGCTTCAGGAAAAAAAGAGGGTAGAAATAAACTTGACATTCTCCTCCTCCCATCCCCCCAAAAGAAAAAAAAATCTCAGTCCTCCCCATATATGTCTATGTTTCCCTCTCTGTAGCACAGGCATGCTTTTTTGTGTGTGTGAATCTTACAAACAAGGGTTGAAGCAAGGCTGGATGGGTTACAATGACAATGGTCTATAGCAATGTAAAACAAGTTGGCTGATAAAAAAGGTGGCTGGTTGGGTTTTGGGGTCCCCCCCCCGGTTACCCTTTTTTTTCAAAGCTGTTCATCTTCTAGCTGCAGGCAGCATTTCGCTGGAATTGCAGATATTTCTCTTCTTGTCCAGGCGCCTTTGTTTGTGCATCTCATTTGCATCTATTTATCTCCAGCTGAGGGTGCTTTCTGCTCATTAAGGCCTCCCCTCGCATTATTTCCTAAGCCAGCTGCTGAGGAGGGATTTCACCTGTGGTGCTTGAGAAAGCGGGGTGGGGAAAAGGCGGGGGGTAAAAAAGAGAGAGAAAGAAATCCACACACACAAAACAACACAACAAACTGCAGATTCTCCAGGAAGACGGGAGGGGGGGAGAAGGAGAGGGAGAGCCAAAAAACAAACAAACAAGGAAATCTTCGGATTCTCTTCCCCTCCGGAATGGGCACCGTTTGTGTTAAACAGCCTCTTGCCGTGATAAATGTCTCCTTGGTCGGGGGTGAAAGTTGATCCGAAGGTCAGGCAGTAAAACAACAGGCAAAGCAGACGCCAACGACGGTTCCTTAGCTGTCGGTGGCGGTGCGAGCGGGTCTCGAACTCTTCTCGGTCTCTTAATAAAACAGGCTAAAAATCTGAAGTGAAGCAAGCAGGGGGACCCCTTCCCGAGGAAAGCTGCCCCCGAAAAGCACCCGTCGTATGTATCGTTATCATACCGGCTACGGAAAACAATCGGGGTAGCTCTCAGCCCCAAACAAGGCGAGCTTCTATTGTTTCAAAAAGCCCGAGAATTAATCCCACTTATTTATTTAAGGCGTGTCAACACGCTGCCTGAACCTGTTTCACTGTCAAAATGCATAAAACGTTTATGGCTCATAAAATAGAGTAATTCATTTCCATGTTCTTTGTGGTACTCCCCCCCTTTTTTTCCCTTATTCCCCCTTTGTCCCTCCCTTCCCCAGGCAGAATGAGATAGATAGACCTTGGCTTGAAATGGGTTGCAGCCAAATGGATGGTTGCAAGAAGCTGCACCATGTGAGAGGGGAAGGATGGCAAAATTATTAAATTGGCAAACTCAGCTCAGTACAAACGATATTTTAAAAAATGAAGAATAGGGTGACCGCTAAATCATCTCTACTTTAGATTCATGGAGACAGAGTCTTATGTCACTGGGTTTTTAGTCTGGTTTCCAATAAGGAGCTGCAAAACTTCCAGTAAGAAGCTGCAAGGACTATCAGCAAATGTAAAATATAAACATCTAGGTAGATTTTTTCTCCTGCAATATTTTGCTCAACTATTTTGTCCTACAGTAGTTACCCATTTGCTCTTCAACTGGACACTTATCATTTTTTGCAAGTTATATTTCTAGCTATGTCAAAAATGTTTAATCTTGAATTATCATTTAGCTGGATTTCCAGTGGAATCAGTTTGATTTTCCATGGGATCATGCCAATTTGAAATGGATAAGTACTTATTTAAGGTTTCTTGCTTTCACCTTAAAGTATATACTGTACAAATATGTTTGGTGACATTGACATAAAATAAGTACATCCAGTTCAGTCTACTGTAGCTTGTTTAAAATAAACAATTTGGAATAAACAAACACCATTTTGTTTAGAGCTTCCTCCAAATTATTCATCATGATAGTGTAAGGCTTTCATTACATTATTTAGTTTTTGTTTTATATGTGATATGAAAGTTTGCAGGCAAAATGTTTATTTACCTTTTTCCCTGATAAATTGTTTTAATAATTGTTTTGAGTATAATTTAAGACACTGTGAGTTCTAGTCCTATTTTAGGCATGAAAGCCGGCTGGGTGACTTTGGGCAATTCTCTTTTAGCCCAACTCACCTCACAGGTTTGTTGTTGTGGAGAAAATAGGAGGAGGAAAGAGTATGATGTGTAAAATAATAAAGTTGCAGTGATGGATGAGAAACAGATTACAGCTTTGTTGTCTCAAAGAGTAAAACCCAGAACTGATTATCTGAGTGTGTAAACAGAGGACAAAAGTGTAAACAACTGATTTTCAATGCAATTTGAAATGAATAAGTAACAGTTCATTTAAATCTGCTTGCTTTCACCTTAAAGTATATATAAATAAGTTTGGGGGTATTGACATAAAATTAATAAAATTAGCATATTTGCTTATTCAATCTACACATTAGTTTAAAATTTTAAAAATGGAATAAGCAAACACCATTTTTGTTTAGCACTTCATCCAAATTATTTCTCTTGATAGTGTAAGACTTTCATCGCATTATTTACAGTTTTCCAAATTAACACTTCATTTCTGAATTCAAACTTTAGTCAGTCACGTTGCAGTTTTTACCATTTACAGGATTAGTTTATTTCAACCCATATTATCTGAGTTCAAAAAACATCTCAAACACTAAATATAAAATGTGCCTTAGTGATCAAACCGCACAGATTTTATAGAGTTTGCATTTATACACTGCATTTCTTCCTTCTCCCTTATCAAGAGGATCCGTTTTTAAGAGAAAGTTATACATCTGAAATGCATTTGAAATGTATACTGTGATAAAGCTGCTTCTCTTTTTTTGAAGATGGCCTGAATAACTTTACTAAACTATTTTGGGTTTCATTTTCTGCTAACACAATGCACCCAAGATCCTGAGCAGATTTCTTCTCCCAATCTCTTTGTATTTCTCATTTTTCTTTGCCTCTAATCTAATCACTAATTCCTTTACTTGGTCAAGAAGTTAAAAATGTTAAGTGCTAGCAGTGCCTCCTTCCTCCCCCTCATATCTGTCTCTGTTTATGGAACAGGCCCCGGTTTCCTCCTTTCCTTGTTCAGCTCCAGGTCTTCAGGTCAGGAGACTGTAAATACACATAGCACTGCCCCAACCCATAAATCTGAGCAAAGGGCAGGCATATATATTCAGATAAGCAGTGTGGAGGGGAAAGAAAGAAAAGACAGAACAAATAGTGTCTGTGGAACAGCAAGCACTATTCAAGAAACAAAATTAAAATGCCAACAATCCCTTTTGTACAACAGAGGAAAACAACTCTTGTTACCGAACATTGGCTTCTAAAAGATGCTCTTGGAATGATCACCTTTTTCCCTCCCATGATTTATATACAAATCAGTAAAAAAAAAAAAAGCATTTTATTACCCTGGAGACAGTGAAAATAAACAAAGGCATTTCACTTACATTCTAGCATGATGTTATGTTCTAGCGTTTCCATCTGCAACTGGAAGGTTTTGCCTTTCAGTTCCTCACCAATGCAAAGGGAAATAAAAGAGGCACATTTCACCCCTCCCCACAAGATATCTACATTTGCAAAGAATCAGGTTAAACAATTATCAAATTGGTTTATCAATTCCCCCCTCCCATTAATTATAGTATCATCAAATATATTTCACATAAATTTAGCAACATTGTACCATGGATCACTAGTACTACCTCTCAAAATGCACGGAATCTAATGATCCCGTTGCTGTGAAAATCTATGGGATGCCTTTGGCTTCTTCTACAGATACTGCATCTTGTAGGCCAGTGGTTCTCAACCTGTGGGTTGCGACCCCTTTGGTAGTGAAATGACCTTTCCATAGAGGTCACCTAAGACCATCGAAAAACACATATTTCCAATGGTCTTAGGGACCGAGAAACCACTCCTCTATCCGTTTCCAGGCGGGTCTACCCACATGCAAATAAACTACTGCAAAAAAAAATATATCTGTACCCTGGCAACTTTTGAGCATGTGCAAAAGCTGAATTTCCAGCACTGTGCCTGCGTTGCCATTTTGGTTTTGGCTTTTTTAAACATTTTTTTAAAAAAAAAATTAGCACTGTGCATGCACAAAGCACATGTGTGAGCAAAGCACATGCATGCCCATGAAGTGCACCCATGAAGCACAGGAGGAAGCAAACCGACAGCGAAGTAAGTTAGAACCCACCCATGAGTTTCCTAACAATTTTATTATTTATGGTTGGGGGATCACCATAACATGAGGAACTGTATTAAAAGGTCACGGCATTAGGAAGATTGAGAACCACTGCTTTAGTCTATCCCCAAGCTTCACATCCATAGAAATAGCTTTCTTGTTATGACTGAACCCAAATTATGGACAGTGAAGTAGGTTTGAATAAAAGCGGAAACATTTTACAAATAAGAAATCTAACTCTTAAGTAAAACTTATATTTGTTACTATATGCTACTCACCAGTCTTCCTTAAGCAAAGAAAGAATGCGTAGTTTGCTCCCGCACAAATGTACAGAACAAAAATCTTTCTTTAAAAAAAAAATGTTTGTGCTGACATTTCCTCATTCTGGGCTGAGGATCACTTCTCCAGTTCTCTGATGTGTGGTGTAAATGGGACCTGATGTTAGGGGGTCTTTCTTTTTTCAGTTTTATTCAGGTGAGGTGTAACATACTGCAGATGTACCAGTAACAGAAGTCCTTACACAGAGGGTCATTCTCATCTTGAGTTGAAAACTTGACAAGCCTCTGCAAAAACTACAGCAGAAAGAATAATTATTTTAAAATTATTTGAAGGCCAATTCCCTCTCTTTCTCTCGTGCTGTTGCATGAAATAAATGTAAATCAACTGTCTTTAATGATGGCTGGCACTGGCAGATAGTTGAATTAAGTTTTTTTCAGAATGATTCACTGATTAGATTTAGAAAAGCTTTTTCATCCCATCTCTCTCACTTCATAATACTTCATGCAAAGTCAAAGTCAACTGCTGGTTTTCTTAAAAGTATTTCACTCTGTTTAATGCGGTTTGCTCCCAGGAAATTAAGAGTTTTAGCTTAAAACAAGCTTTTGTAAAGGGAATTAGTATGAGTTTGGATTAATACTTTAAATGAAATCCTGCTTTCTTTCTGTCAACAATTTAGATAGGGAATTTTTATTTCAGTAACTCAATAATCTGAGATAATTAGCTAAATTTAAAACTTCTGAAACTCTTGAACTCTTTAAAATGTTTGAAACTCCTAGGCTTAGATTCCTCCCAACTGTAACATTAATTCCTCTGATTAAAAGCTTAAAAGTTTGCTTAAATGCTATGATAGCAAAATACCTAGAAGTGCAAACATAGACAATGTAATAGCTTAGATAAGCATGTAAGATATATTTATAAGGAAGATCACACCAGGATCAACCAAAACATGGGACAATAAAGGGTCTTGTGGCATCCATCAGTCAAATAAAATGTATTACAGGTAGTCCTTGATTTACAACAGTTCATTTAGTGACAGTTCAAAGTTACATCATCACTCAAAAATGAGCGTTTTTCACATTTACAACCATTGCAGCATCCCCATGGTCAAAATTCAGATGCTTGGCAATTAACTCATATTTATGACTGTCGTAATGTCCTGGGGTCGTGTGATTATTTTTTGCAATCTTCTAATAAGCTAAGTCAATAGGGAAGCCAGATTCATTTAACCATTGTGTTACTAATTTAACCATTGCAGCATTTCATTTAAAAAACTGTGGCAAGGAAGGTCGCAAAATGAAGCAAGATAGTGTTTGATAGTGTTGAGGGAATTATTTGTTTAGCAGAGTGATGGCGTTCTTTCTTTGACTTGACTGGTGACTTTTTCTTACTTTTCTTTTCCCTTCATCCTTCCTTTGCAGTACTTCCTCAATTTTTCTGAGATGGTAATCCAGCAACCTTGAATTTTTTTACACAGCCTTATATTTTTTCATATTTTATTCCATATATATTCCTTTAATTTATTTTATGTGTTTGTCTATTAATACACTTTGAATTTCAGATTTTCTTTTCCCACCCTTCCCTATCCCTTCATCTCTTTCAAGTGTTACATCTGGTTACAACATCCACTTACATTCAAACTTCTTTATTTATATTCATTTTTTATAATTAAGCTATAAAACTTCCTCCAAGTTTTATAATACAATGAATCCTCTTTATCTTTTAATCTTAATGTTAATCTGTTCATTTCAGTGCAGTTCAAAATTTTCTTTATTATCTGCTCATCTCCAGGAATAATACCTGCTTTCCAATTTTGTGCTAATACAATCCTAGCTGCTGTTATTATATGTATTATTAAATATATATCTTCTTTTTTGTATTTTTCTGGTAAAATTCCTAAAATAAAGATTTCTGGTTTTAAATCTGGCTTTTCTTGCATCATTTTTCCTAACCAAGTTCACCACATAAGATAATAAGAACCTAGTATTTGCTGACATTTCCAACATCTTACTGATTTGTCTTTAAACATTTTTGATAATTTTTCTGGTGACATATGCCATCTTCAAAACATTTTGTACATATTTTATTTATATGCTGTTGTCATGGTTAGTTTATAATTTTTCCCCATATTTGTTGCCATTTATCCAAATATATCCTACATCCAAAATTCCTCATCCAAATAATTAATAATTAATAATAATAATAATAATAATAATAATAATAATAATAATTTATTAGATTTGTATGCCGCCCCTCTCCAAAGACTCGGGGCGACTCACAACAATAATAATAACAATGTTACAATGGAAATAAATCTAATATTAAAAAACAGCTAAAAGCCCCATCATTTAAAAACCATGCAACACACGCATACCATACATAAAATGTAAAAGCCTGGGAGAGGTATCTCAGTTTCCCCAGGCCTGGCGATACAGGTTTGTCTTAAGTAATTTGCGAAAGACGATGGTGGGGGCAGTTCTAATCTCCGGGGGGGAGTTGATTCCAGAGGGCTGGGGCCACCACAGAGAAGGCTTTTCCCCTGGGGCCCACCAAACGACATTGTTTAGTTGATGGGACCCGGAAAAGGCCAACTCTGTAGGACCTTATTGGCTGCTGGGATTCATGCGGTAAAAGACAGTTCTGGAGGTATTCTGGTCTTTAAAATGGCTTTAAAAGTCATTACCAACACTTTGAATTGTGATAGGAAACTGATCGGCAACCAGTGCAGGCCACGGAGTGTTGGAGAAACGTGGGTGAATCCGGGAAGCACCACAATAGTTCTCGCAGCTGCATTCTGCACGATTGTTTCTTTTACCACTTCTTCTAATTCAACTTGGAGAGGAGCGGCATAAAAATCCATTTAATAAACTTGTAACAAATAATTATATAATTTCTTAATCATTTTTCATAACTCCCTGTCAACATCTCATCTAATTATGAAGTTCCCATCATAAATCCATCTTGTTTTTTTATTTTTTTCATATCTTGATTATATTTGCAAATGTGTGAACCAGTTTGTCTTAATTCTGTTTCTCTAGCTCTTGTTTTATTTTTAGTTCTTCTTTTTCTGTCAGAATATCCTTATCTTATAACATTTCTTAAGTTAATAATATTTGGATGTACAAGAGCTTCCATTGTTGAAAGCCCCATTAGTATTTTCATATAATGTTTTACTTTTACTTTCCCCACACTGTTAGACTGTTCCTTAAACCAGTGTTTCCCAACCTTAGCAACTTGAAGATATTTGGACTTCAACTCCCAGAATTCCCCAGCCAGCGAATGCTGGCTGGGGAATTCTGGGAGTTGAAGTCCAGATATCTTCAAGTTGCCAAGGTTGGGAAACACTGCCTTAAATAATGCTTCTGAAAATATGAATGTATTTTATTCTTCCCATGCCATAAAGAAGCATGTCAATCTATTTGCAAATCGTGACCTTTCAGAGTTAATAATCTCACATTTCTCAGCAGAATCCATTCTTTTGACCATGTTAATGCTGCTGCTTAATAGTATATTTCCCAATTAGGTACATCAAAATCACCTCTGAATCTTGCTTCTTGTAGAAGTTTCATTTTAATTCTTGCTTTCTTCCCTTGCCAAATGAATTTCCATATTATCTTTTCAAAAAAAGGTATCTCTAATTTGATCAGAATTGTTTGGAACAAATACAATATTCTTGGCAATACAGTGGCACCTCTACTTAAGAACTTAATTCGTTCCGTGACCAGGTTCTTAAGTAGAAAAGATTTTAAGTAGAAGCAATTTTTCCCACAGGAATCAAAGTAAAAGCAAAAAAAAGCATTCAAACCCATTAGGAAAGAAATAAAAGCTCAGAATTTGGGTGGGAGGAGGAGGAAGAAGAAGAGGAGGAGGTCAGCCGCTGCCGAAGGGAGAAGGTGAGGTGAGGTGAATAAAAAAAATCAAAAACTTTAAGACTTTTTTTAAAAAGAGGGACTTTGAGGCAGCGAGGAGAAGCACATGCCTCCCATGTACCTGGTGTGAGGCTGCCTCCCATACACTGTGCCAGAGAGATAAACCCAGGCGGGTGAAAGGGGGGAACCTCCTGCTCCTTTGACTGAAAGGCTGCTGCTGCTGCTGCTACCTACTTTCTCTTTCTTTCTACGTTGAAGGGCTCCCCTCTCTTCTCACTCACTCGCTTTGTAGCCAGCGCCTTTCCTTCACTGTGGTGACTGCTTGGTTTGGCTGAAGCCGAGTTGATCTGGCCAGAGCGAAGTGCCCCCTTTTGCCTTCCCACGCCCAGACACTCAGGGTGGCAATTTTGCGCTGGGTATATGAGAGGCAGCGTGAGGGTGTCATGACAACGAAGTGGTTTATTCCCTCTCCAAGTGCCCAGAAAAAGGAAAACGCTCCGTTCGCTTTGTGCTGCCAAAGCCTCCTTAAGCGCCACTGAAAGACTTCTGTGGCAGCTCAGAAAAGCCCAAAATGGCCAGGATTAAAGGGGGAATGGCAGGAAACTGGCTGGGCCCTCGTGCCACTTTCTAATTTTCTGGGAAATTTCTCTGGGTTCGGGTTCTTAAGTAGAAAATAGTTCTTAAGAAGAGGCAAAAAAATCTTGAACACCCGGTTGTTTTCTAGAAAAGTTCTTAAGTAGAGGCATTCTTAGGTAGAGGTACCACTGTACAGTGGAACCCCGACATAAGAGCTGCTCGACTTAAGAGCTACTCGAGATAAGAGCTGGGAGAGGAGAGACATTTTTTTATTTTATTTTATTTATTACTTGGATTTGTATGCCGCCCCTCTCCGCGATACGAGCCGAGAAGAGCCAGGCTGGCTTACTTTCCTTCCTTCCCGCGCTGATGCAGAGCCACTCGAACAAAGCGTCGCGCCCCTCTGATGCTTTCGGCAGCTTCCAAAGCGACGCTGGGCTCTTTTGCCGTCAAAAGCGTCAGGGGGGCGTGATGCTTTGTTCGAGTGGCTCTGCATCAGCGCGGGAAGGAAGGAAAGTAAGCCAGCCCGGCTCTTCTCGGCTCGTATCCCGGCACTTGGTGAGTGGAGAGGCGGTCGCCTCCCCTGCCGCCCCACTCTGGGGGTCCTTGGCTTCTGCTGGGGGTGGGGGGATCCGAACGCTGTTTTGAATTTCACATTCCGAGTGGCCCAAACGCCAAAGGCGAACTTCCGCACCTCAGGAGTTAGCTCGCAAACGGCGCGGCTGTTTTAAAACATCGCTGCCGGCCTGGGGGGGGAGGGAAAGGGGGGAGAGGGGGGGAGAGAAAGAGAGAGGGAGAGAGAGAAAGAGAGAGTGAAAGGGGGGGAGAGGGGGGAGAGAAAGAGAGAGGGATAGAGAGAGAGAGAGTGAGAGATGCTCAGTGAGCCTTTCTTTGAAGTTGCCTTTCTTTCTTTCTTTCTTTCTTTCTTTCTTTCTTTCTCTCTCTCTCTCTTTCTTTTTCTCTCTTGCTCTCTTGCTCTTTCATTCTTTTTTCTTGCTCTTTCTTTCTTTCTTTCTCTTTCTTTCTTTCTTTCTCTTTCTTTCTTTCTTTCTTTCTCTTGCTTTCTTTCTTTCTCTTGCTTTCTCTCCTTCCTTCCCTCCTTCCATTTCTTTCATTCTCCCTCTCTATTTTTATTTCTCTTTCATTTTCTTTCTTTCTCTCTTGCTTTCTTTCTTTCTTGCTCTTTTTCTTTCTCTCTTTTACCTTCCCTTCCTCTATTTCTTGCTTTCCTTTTCCTTCCTCCCTTCTTTCCTCCCTCTACAGGATTGGGTGGCAGTGAAGTTACTCTCCCCTTTCATAAGTTTCCTTGCTTCCTTCCTCTGTTCCTGTCCCTTCACCCTTTCTTTCTTCCTTTCTTTCTTCCTTCCTTTCTTTCTTTCCTTCCTTCCTTTCCTCCCTCCATTTCTTGCTTTCCTTTTCCTTCCTCCCTTCTTTCCTCCCTCTACAGGATTGGGTGGCAGTGAAGTTGAATAAATAACTACAGTTTAATGAATAAAAATAAAAGTTTGCCATGTTGATTGTTTTGGGTAAAAAGAGGAAGGGAAGGAAAGCTCTCAGCTTATCATCTTATTAATAAGTAAAGTTACATTTATTCTTGCAATGTCTTTTTGCATAATTTAGACTAACTTTGTGAGTTTTTTGAGGGCTGGAACCAATTAAAATTATTTACATTAATTCCTATGGGGAAAAGTTGTTCGAGATAAGAGCTGCTCGACTTAAGAGCACAGGTCTGGAACGAATTAAACTCGTATCTCGAGGTACCACTGTATATTCATTCAATATATTTATTTATTATCACCATTCAATCCATTAATGACATTTGTAAGTTCTTCCAATTTTCCAGGTCTACTTCTATTTGCATTCTCCATTTGTTATAATTATCTTCTTTTATTGTAATACATCTTGTTGTTAAATATATACCCAAATATTTAATCTTTTTTACTATCTTGATACCTAGTTTCTCTTCCACTTTTCTCTTTTTCTTCTGTCATATTTTGCACCATCATTTTCATTTTTTCTTTATTGATTTTTAACCCTGACACTTCTCCATATTGTTCTATTAGTACTATATTTTAGGGCCAAACTCTGTTGTATCTTCCATTATAAACACCAAATCATCTGCAAAAGCTTGTAATTTATATTCTTGTTTTCTGATTTTCATTCCTCTTGTTTTTTTGTCATCGCTCTCTAGTTCATTTCTCTATCTTGATTCTTTCTGTCAATTCATCATTTACCATCATTTTCACCAATTGTTTATTATATACTGCTTTTACCATATTCAAAATGTTTTATTTGAAATTTATCATTTCCAATTGTAATGATTACAATTAACGTTGTCAAAAGCCTTCTGTGCATCTAGAAACAAAAATCCTAGTTGTTTTTCAGAGTGAACTTCATAGTATTCCAATGTATTTAAGACAATATATATATTAGCTCAATATATATATATATTAGCTCTTATCTGTCTTTTAGGTATTTTGATCCAAATGAATGAATTCATTCAATAGTCTTTTCAACATTATTACATAATTAAAGTAAAACTCTTATAATCCAAATTCAACAAAGAAATTGGTCTATAATATCTTATTTGTTGTAAGTCAGAATCTTCTTTAGGTATAAGAGTTAAATATGCTTCTGTCCATGTATCTGGAATTTTGACCTTCAATAACAAATCACTGAATATTTCTAACATAACTTCACTTAATGTATCTTGTAATATTTTGTAAAATTCTGCTGGTAGTCTATCAGGTTGTTTTCCCATTCTTCTGTGTTTTGATCCCTTCTACTAGTTCCATCATTCATATCCTTTCCTCCAAATTCTTTTTGATATTTTCTGGGATTTTTGGTATATTTGCATTCTCCAAATAATATCTTATTTCTTCTTCCTTTGTGTTTTCTTTTTTATATAATTGTTCATAATAATTTTTTACTCTTTTTTTTCATTGTTTTGGTAGTGTAAATTTTCTTTCGCATCTATTAATTGGTTTATAGGTTTCTTTTCTCTCTCTTTTTCTTAATTTTATAGACCAACCAACGTCCTGTTTATTTGCATTTTCAAAAAAAATGTTTTACCTGTTTTATTTCCTGGGCAAACTGTTCATTTACAAATATCTTTATTTTGTTTCTGTAGAGTCATTTTATTTTTAAGTGTTTTATCTTGTGGATATTTTTGCAGAGCTTTTCCCAATCTTTTATATTCTTCCACCAACTCTTTTTTTTTTGTATCTTTTGTTTTTTCTGTTTTCCCATATATGTCATTACTCATTGACATCCTTCAGTGTTGAAAGACCATGGTATCATTCTCTGGATTCCCCAGATCATGAAGCCTGGGTAGGTTAATATGGGGGAGAGACTATTACCCACATGGAGAGAGGGGTTCTGTTGCTGGGTATGTCATTACTAGTCCTCTAGTATATGCTTTACAAGTATTGCACAAGTTTTGTAAGGAAGTATCCTCTTTCTTATTTTCTTTAAAAAAGAAAATCAGTTCTTTTTCCATATATATTTGAAAGTTTTTTTCATTTACTACTGTCTGGTTCAATGTCTAGCTTGGTCTCTTTCTTTCTCCTTTCCATCTCATTATAATTAGATTGTGGTCTGCCCATATATTTGATTTAATTTCAATCATTTCTATTTTAGTCACTAATTCTAATGACATCCATATCATATTTATTCTTGACCACGACAAATGTCTATTCAAGTAGAATGTGTATTCTTTCTTTCATATTCCTCTGTCTCCATGCATCTTGTAGTGTTAATTTATCCATCATTGTAAAAAATGTTTTGGGAAGAGTCTTTCTCTGTTTCTTGTTTACTTTGGTTGATCCATAACCCAGTTCTTTATCTACAATTGCATTAAAATATCCTAATATGCATATATCTTCATATTCATATTCAATTATTTTTCTATGTAATTTTCATAAAATTCTTCTTGATCTTTTGGGACATAAATTGCTACTATCAATACTTTCTTAAAGTTCATTATTATTTCAAGCATTAATATTCTTCCTTCTAAGTCTTTATATATTATTTCTGATTGTGTTTCTCATTTAATATATAAAATCACTCCTTAGCAGATTGATCTAATGATATATATAATTTTCCAAGTTTCTCATTGTTGTGATTCCATCTGAGGCTCCTCAGGGAACGGCTGAACCTCTGCCGGCTCCATGCTCAGAGGGGGAGGATGAGGAACAGGAGGAGGAGGAGGAGGAGGCCCAGGCAGACGGGGAGGAGGAATATCAGGCCGAGGGAGAGGGAGAACAGCCTGAGTCCCCCGGGGTGGAGCTCTCCCCAGCAAGCAGCCTGGAGTCCTTAGATGAAAATGCACAAGCCATCATCGATCTCAGGCAGAGAAGAGCAGCCCAACGAAGGGGACAATTAGCCAGGTATTTCCAGCCCTAAATAGGCAACAGCTGGGTTTGGGTGTGGTTCTCTCCAGAAAGGCTGAAAAGGCAGACCCACCCTTCCTGTATTGTGGAGTATTATCTTTGGGAGTTCTGGGACCTGGCTGTGATCTTTGGCGTCTCTGATTCTGGCTTGTGGCCTTGAAGGCTGAAACCTTGGGGGGAAAGGCGTGGGTCTTATTCTCTACAGTGGTGTGTGTGCCAGCAAGAAGTCTGCTGTATTGTCTGGCTGTCAGGACTCTGCTGTGAAGCCTCATAGCCTGCCTGTTGGGAAGAACAGGTTTTTCTCTGTGTTTATTTTTCAAACTATAAAGTGCCTTTGCTTTTACCAGCGTGTCTGGCTGTTTTTTCCAGTTGGTGTTGAAGTCTGGGGGCACCCAGACAGAACATTCATATTCTAAGTGTTTTCTATGTTTTTAATATGTACTTCTTATAGACAAATAATCTCATATTTTAATTTTTCTAATTTATTTACTATCCTTTTTATCGCCAAATTTAATCCATTGACATTTGGTGAAATTATTTTCATCTCTTTTTCCATCTCTTTTATTTATTTAATTGACTAGTTGCTCTAGTTATTCTTTGTTTCTTACATTCTTTTGGTTGAGGTCCTTCTTTTTTTGCTCTTTCCTCCCAATTTTGTAGTTCTATTATTTGTCTTTGTCTTTCTTTTTCCTTTATCTCTTGATTATTCTTCTTTTCTTCTTGAATGGATTTCGAATCTTCTAAGAGCTCAATATATTGATAACAAAATGATTCCACTTTATCTAGTGTGTCCAGTCAATATCTTTGTTCTTGGCAATTCACAAATAACCCGTCAGGCATTAGCCATCTAAAATTCACTCCTCTTCTAATCAGACATTTAGCCAATATTATTGTATGAACTAAAATTGATTCAGCCTTTATAAATCATATGCATATAACTCTCTAGACCTATAGCAACTGTTAAAAATAATCAGAGATGCTATATTGATAAAAATATTCAATTGTAAACATCTAACTTTGTGACAGAAAATATGTAGTTAAAATATACAGTATATATAGTCCCTGAATTATAATCATTTAATAACCTTTACAATTATATTGCACAGAAAAATTGACTTATGACAGGTCCTCCCACTTATGACTCTTGCAGCATCCCCATTCTTGCATGATGAAAATTTAAGCACTTGGCAACTAGTTTGTAATTATGACGGTTTCTATGTCTTGGGATCATTGGATCACCTTTTCAACCTTTCCAGGGGACTTCTAACAAGCAATGTCAATGGAAAAGCCAGATTCACTTAATTATATGATTCACTTATTGACCATGGCAAAAAAAAAAGTCATAAAATTTGACGCAATTCACTTAACATCTGCATAGCCAAGCAATGGAAGCTCTGATCTCCATCATCGAGTGTGGACGTGGTTCTTGCATTGGCAGATAATTTGTTTCCATTTTTAAAGGGAGTAACACTAATTGGTCTGTAGCTATCAGGTTCCTCTGAAACTGCCATAAGGGATTTCAGTGAAATGTGGAAGTTACAAAACTTGACTGGGTAGCCATAAAAATGTTCAGGACTTATCAAACGCTCACTAAAACCTATCAGTACGATTTAAAAAGCCTGCACCTGGCAGGAGATCTGACTTGTGGGATATCTTTCCTTGTAAGATTATCACTGCTTCTTGACTGAAACCAGGCTTGAGAAAATACATTGAGGAATCACTTTATTTTGTGACGTTTCAGCTTTCAAGGCTGCTCCGACCTGAGAAGCGGAGAGGTTTTAAGCTGATTCTTAAAATCTTTTAGAAAGTATTTTCTCTAAGAAAGTAAGTTTCGCAAAGGCCTGGCTTCCCAAATCTCCTGGCAAGATGGAAAATCCTGTTTACGCCCACGGATGTCTGTTACAAAGAATGCTTTCCACAGTTAAATCCGACTTTGTCCTCTGAACCTCAATGGCTGTTCCTTGGAAAAGAGTGGTATACTCATTGAAGCCAGACCAGAGGACATAAAATCCCAAGTCATAAATCCACGTGTTATCCCAAACTGCTGGATTTTCCATCTGCAATTTTGGAAAATAGAGAGTAAAAAATATTTACACTACTTCACATAGCCATAACACAAGAGCACACAACAGATTTAAACTTAATATTAACCGCTCCAAACTTGACTGTAAAAAATATTTACTTCAGTAACCGAGTTGTCGAAGCGTGGAACTCATTACCAGACTCCATAGTGTCATCCACAAACCCCCAACACTTTACCCTTAGATTATCCACGGTTGACCTATCCAGATTCCTAAGAGGTCAGTAAGGGGCGAGTACAAGTACACTAGAGTGCCTTCCGTCCCCTGTCCTATTGCTCTTCCATATCCCCCATACCTTTCTTCTATTCTTATATCTCTTCTTCTATTCTTTCATTGATATGTTCTATTACTATACTGTATCTTCTTTTCTATTATTTCTTAGATATATTTTATTATGAGTATCTCCTCTATAACCTTCATCATGTATTTTACTATGTGTATATAGATATATAGCCACTAAAACCCTCATTGTGTATTGGACAAAATAAATAAATTATTTATAAATTAGCCGCCCCGAGTCTTCGGAGAGGGGCGGCATACAAATCAAATAAATAAAAAAATAAAATAAAATAAAATAAAATAAAATAAAAATAAAATAAAATAAAATAAAATAAAATAAAATAAAATATGAAATAAAATAAAATAAAATAAAATAAAATAAAATAAAATATGAAATAAAATAAAATAAAATATAAAATAAAAAAAATAAAAATAAATAAATAAATAATAAAATAAAATAAAATAAAATAAAATCTCCCAGCGCCTCTTGATTCCGTAGCTGAGAGGCATCTTCACATCATTGATTTGGAAACAGATATTTTGAAAGCATTCTGTCACTAATCCTAAACTTCACACTTTCTAATGACAATGCCTTTTGGGAAGATTAATTGTATCAGGGCATTTCTAGCAGACCATGTGCATGTGATCTCAAACACTACTATTTTGCTGCTAGTACGACATAATGGTTCAGAATCTGAGATGCTTAGGCTCAGGTTTGTTCAAACCATGTTACCTTTTAATCCAGTCTAGACCATGGAATTGTTGTGAAGGGAACAATTAATGGAAGGAGCACTGCATGACCCACCTTGAAGAAATCTCACCAATAAATAAGTAGTAAAAATAACACAAACTGTATGTATGTATAGCTCAATCTGTGCAGCCACATTTCACACTTTTTAAATGCCTAACTGTATCTTCTCGGATATATGAATGTGCTCTGTCTGAAAAGAGCATGTAAACTGATGGATAATAAAGCTATGTAAATCTTCCAAAACAGATGTTTTGCAATGTGCACAAATATGAATAAACCATTTTTCTTCAGTTCATTAAAACAGCCATGTCTTATTCCAGGGTTGTGCAACTACTTAGGAAGCTGCTTTCAGGCTGTTTCTGTATGCATGTATACGCATGGCCTCTTTTGTTTTTTTTCTTCTCTGAGTCTTGAATGAAAATGTTCAAGTACTGTAGTTATATGCTAAGAAATTTCAAATTTGCAATGTAATGCTGAAAAACTGGAATCAATTAGGAAAAGTTGAAGGTTTTTTGCCAGGTATGTCCACCATCAATAGGCTGTACTATCTCTTTTCTAAGATATTTGTGACATTCACATTAACTGTATAGAATATATAAATATATCTTATAATAATCAGATATCGCCTTTTGCTTTTCCTAGCTTATATTAATGCAGAAAGGACCATAACTTTGGTTTTGCCTCCTTTTTGTATTAAAAACAGGTATTCAATAAATTTACTAAATATCAACTTGCATTTGGTAAGATGAATCCTGACCTACAAAATATTGTGCTACAATAAATATTCAGTCTTTTAAGTGTCATAAGATTGGATTGCTGCTGTATCCTTGTAGAATTCAGACTCAGTTACTCGCTAATAGTCTATTATGCCCCATACATGGGCCAAATGGGAGGACATTGAACAAAATTACCCTGCCATTGATAAGAGCAGAAGTCTCTTTATATTTTCTTCTAGGGTGGACAACTTCTGGGTTAACTGGAATAAGCAACAGGGAGAACAATGGCAAGGAAAGAAATAAGCCATTTGTGGAAGGAGAAGGAATATTTTACATTGCTTTGTTCTGAGCAAGATACACCTATTGCTATGGGTCAATACGCAAATGGAAGTGCCCCATCATACATAGCCCAGTTCTCATTTAAAAAAAAATCATTGGGTAGATATTGTAGAAATGAAGAACTCCACTTTCCAAGATGCTCAATATTTTTATTTTTATTAAATCATAACAGGCAGATTGCCACTATTACAATAAACGTCCATTAATATTACTTTTAGGAAAGAGCCAAATATCTTCCTAAATTGGATGGGTTCCAGACAGGCTGAGTATGTCAGACTTACCATAAATGTAATAGTAGAAGAGGAAGGAATGATTCAATGAGTGTGTGTGTGTGTGTGTATGTGTGTGTGTGTGTGTAGCAGATGGGCATATTTCCAGACATTCCACTGGGAAGACATGAAGAAAGGGAGGGTTTGAGGATCCAAACTAGGACCTTCTTTGCTTCAGCTCTTTGAATAAATGGTTACTCTACCTGTGGGTTCAGAATCAGTCATTAGTTTTTATGACCAATATAGGGTTCATACCCCTCCTTGCTGTCCAACCTAGGATTTTTCTTCTAAATCTGAATAGTTGAGGCATACTTTGTTTATCTACAGATACTGTAAGTATTTTCTCTGAGAATTAGTTTGCACAGTTGTAATTTTTATTTCTCTTGGTGCATTGGCCCCACTCATTCATATGTACCAGCTGGTGTGTTCATCTTTTCTTTGACAAGTTTTTTTTTATCAATAGCACAGCATGGGGGTGAGCATGAGAGAGTTGTTCTCAGGCTGGGATTGGACCACTTCTCCTAATGTTGCCCTAAATGAAATTCATAAGCTTCTTCTGTGTGTGTTTTCTCTGTGTTTCACCAAACATTGTAGATGCTGTCATTTCAGGGAGCTTTAAATATGAAATAACAAATTTTACTACTGAATGTTTTTCGTAAGTAACATTGCTTATTGTTTGCAGCTAATAAATTTGTGTTTTTGCTTCCTTTAACTAATGACTTTCTTGTTACTGTTGTTGTTTTTCTTTCATTACTATTTTAATATATTTTATAAACATCTGGTTTATTTAAAAAAACTATGGAGACAATTGGATAGTTAATTAAAAACACAAAGTAATTTAATTATATTAGACGATCCATTCATTGTACAATTCATATTAATATTTTCTAACATTTGGAAGGTTGAAGATTCTGAAAATTTGATTTTAACTTAATGTTCAAAATTCAACATAATATGACACTAAACAGATATTGATATTACTATGTAACAAAAAGCTTGAGTAAAGAGAGGTAACCTGGACTAGCACCAAACGCTGAAAAAAAAATGTACAATCCATCATCATTATTATCAGAGTTGGAAGAAACATTAGAGGTCTTCTCCCCTCTGCTCAAGCAGGATAACCTTTACTATTTCAGACAAATGGATGTCTGGTCTTTTTTTCAAAGCCTCCAATGATGGAGCACCCACAACTTCTGAAGGAAAGTCCACTGATTGATTGATCTCATTGTCAGGAAATTTCTCCTTAGTTCTAGGTTGGTTCTCTCATTGGTTAGTTTGCATCCATTGCTTTTGGTTTTGCCTTCAGGTGCTTTGGAAAATAATTTGACCCTCTGTTCTTTGTGGCAGCTCCTCAAACATTGAAATATTGCTATCTTGTTACTCCTAGTCCTTTTTTTCACTAAACTAGACATATCCAGTTCTTCATATATTTTCACCTCTAGGCCCATAATCATCTTCGTTGGTTTTCTCTCCACTCTTTCCCGACTTTCAACCTCATTACTGAACCATTACTGAATAGGGAAGAAATTCTACAGCAGGGATGTGCTTCACTTTTTGATCATTACGTTAGATACCTTATTTGTTCAAGATATTTACAACATTTTGGATACTTATAATAAAATAACATGATATTAAAATTAGATGATGACAATAATGCTGATTTTTTTTTGTTTCAATTAAAGAATGACTCTTGTTAAAAAATAAGGGATTGCTAGAATTAGAAGAACACAGCCTAGGTTCAGGTGGCATGGCTTCCTATGATATAATAAATGTAGACCTCTAAAATAATTCCATTAGGAATGTTATATTATTAATATGAAACAGATATAAACCCACACAATGCCCCCAAATATTTTAGTTAACCTTGGTTCAAAAAGCATTTTATAGAATAGAAACAGTAGTAAGAATGGTTAATTTATAAAGACTTGTTAATAAGGAAAGTCAAGAACTTAAATCAAGAGAACAATTGACTGAAATTTATTTTTCACTGTGTTTTTTACATGTACAATTCAATTCTATCCTATATGAATAGAAAGTAATTAGGTGTAGAACAACAAAATAGAATTTGAAAGGGAAATACATTCAAATTGTTTAATTGCTAAAATATTTAAATTACTGTTGAGATTTGAATTTAATATAACACATTTGGAAGAGGTCTTGGAGGTTATCAAATCCAACCTCTTGCCCAAGCAGGAGACCTTATAACTGTCCAATCTGTTCTTGAAAACCTCCAGTGATGGAACACCCACAACTTGAAGAACAATTTAAAGAGTAGGTGATAAAATGCACTCAAAATTTTGGTTATAGTGTAAAGTTGGATCAATGGGCAAGAACATGGTTGAAAGGAGTAAAATTGACATAACCATGCAATTTAAAAGAAATATTTTAGAAAATTATATACAAAATGGAAAAGTGCATAAATACAGTGAAGGAGTAAATTGTGAAGATAGCTGAAATAGCCAGACGGATGTGCTGGATTAGGGAAGCAACAATAAGTACTTTTATAAAAGATAGAAAACTTTTGTAGTGCTGGAAAAAAACTTCTTTAAGGGAAAAAGAGAATCATGATAATATATTTGTGAGGGTGAAAATGCTAACAATTGTGTTATTGATATAACTTCCAGATATCACTTCTTTAGATACTTTTCTTTTTCTTTTCTTTTGACTTTTATTGCTTTTGACTTTTTTATCTTTTCATTTTTTTTTGTTTTTCTAATTCTTTATGTTTCAATATTTTTAATCCTGTAAAAGAAGTCTCAATAAAAGTTGTACACATAAACATACACAGAGCAATACTGAGGTTTTGATCTATGATCTTAACAAAGATTCCATACTTAGACTCTAACCAGTGGTAGATTAATGTTGTTAACTCTGATTAATAATACTTTCACAAGCTTCCCAAATAGATATTTACTATTACATATACACAAGCACACACATGCACACACAGAGAGGCAGAAGGGGAGGGGGAGTTGTCTGCCTGTCTGTCTAGGAACACTGAAAGTTTATGGAAGAATTGCAATAAGATGAACAACTTATGATGCCAAGATTGCATGCAATCTCAGAACATAATATTGTGATTTCTCTAAATCCCTCCATTGCATCAACTTTCAGTGTAATGGATTGAAGACAATTAGATATATGATTTCCCTTCATTTTGAGGTAACCACCATTCAATATTCCTAATACAGTATACTAGGATTAAAAATGAGGCTTCTACCCAGCTACCCACACAAGTCTCTTCTTAGGCTTCACAGGAAAAGGGACCAATTACTGCCAGTTGTCATGATGCAACCTACTCCATTCTGCAGTCATTCATTCTCTCTAATAATAATAATAATAATAATAATAATAATAATAATAATAATAATAATTATTATTATTATTATTATTATTATTATTATTATTATTAATTATATTTTATTAGATTTTATTAGATTTGTATGCCGCCCCTCTCCAAAGACTAATAATCTTTATAGTATCCCATTTAATCCCCAAAGATTCCCCATTTAGATAGCAGGTATAATATAAACTTTTTAGACTTTTCCAAAGAAAAACAAAAACTGTGGGCAGTAAATTGTGATTTTAATTGCTGACCTGTGTTGTGGAGCAGTTGAGGGGAGGTTGGCTTGTTTTTAGGGATTACTGAGACTTTCTGTCTTCCTTTAGATGCTGCTGCCTTCTTTTATAATGAGGAGATAAGAGATCAAATAGGAGTCAGGACAATATGCAACAGGGCTTCAGAGAAGTAGTTTTTTTATTGGTCATATTGTGAAAATGGACAGCATAGCTAAGTTGATTATAGGTGTTGAGTATGGTGGAATCCATTTTAAAGGTCTCATCAGAGACTCGGTTTTGTGCTTCATTAAGACAAATGGAACATGGAATGAATAATTAGAAGTGGCAATTAGGTTCCTTGTACTTTATAAATAATCTCAGCTTGGTGCTTAAGTACAGATAGAGTGGACTGTGTCCATGCATACATTTTAAAACTACCAAATGAAAACCTGATGTGAAATGTTAAACTCTTGAAGTAAGAAAAATCATTGTGGAAAATTGGTACACTTGAAAAAGTCTACAGATGCTTCTCGTACAGATAATGCATTGAAAACATCTTTAAATATAAAATGGGATTAGGATTTCTTCCCTAAACCAGTTCAACCAAGGGTTACTTTTAAGAAAGTACTTTTTCTCTTATTAATAGCATCCACCATAAAGTTGTTTTGATCCTTTTATTACACAGTACTAATTAAAAATGCCCGGCAAAAGCTAATGTTGAGCTAATGAAAGACTAATAAAATGAATTTCCAAATAGCATAGTTCTGTAATCAATTATCAATTTTTCTCTTCCTTTTTCTTAAAAGGCACATTTATCTTAAAGAATAAGATGGAGTCATCTGGCTATAAGCAAACTGAATCTCCAAATGTTAATCAGACCCAGATTTATCACTTCTATAGTAAAGGGTTTAATGAGGTGCAAATCTAAATACAAAGCATCACTCTGGGCAGGTCTGTAGATTGAACGATTTGTTACTCTAAAACCGGCATCTGTAATATATAAAATTCCCGTGACTTCCCATATGCCAGTTTCCGAAGGATATTCCAGAAGATGGAAATGAAACTTGGGTACATAATATAAATCTGGTGAAGATTTCTCTACACTTACCTATGGTTCTCCATGGACAGATTAATTTAACTAGTCCTGAAATTAAATTATAATTACTTTTGTTGAATATATTCTTAAAGCAGTCATGTTAGAAAGTTCAGTTCAATTCAAATGTATGTATGTATGTATGTATGTATGTATGTATGTATGTATGTATGTATGTAGATTGTTCTGAGTTCGGGTTTTGCCCTGTGTAATATTTTGCATGTCTATGCGACGTTTCGGTGAAATCACATTCACCATCATCAGGCTGAAGTTTTAAGCTTCGTGTTGCTGTAAATATGGAATGTTTGTAACTGCCATTTCTTCCTTATATACAGTGTTGGGGGTGGAGATTTGGTTTGAATGTAGCAAATAGATTGGGTGACTATGTTTTAGTGATTTGATTGGTTGGTGGAATCACACTTACTTGAAAGATTGATATGGTGATTATTCTGATATGTTTTTTTGTTTAAGGCTGGTTTCCAAATCTCTGGTAGGCGGGACGTATCATCTCTTTTATTCATGCATAGGGGGCGTTTCTCAATTTCTATAGCTTCTCTAGTAATTCTTCTGTATAAATTTTCTGTTTTGGAAAGTAATTTAGTTTTTTCAAAGTCAATTTCGTGCCCTGTTTTTTTAATGTGCTGGACAAGGGAGGAAGTCTTTTCTTCTTTTTTAACTGCATTCACATGTTCTGCAATGCGTTGGCTCACTCTTCGATTGGTTTGTCCAATGTATGTGGCTGCACATGTTTTGCAAGGGATTTCATAGATTCCTTGGTGTTCTAGTCGGATTTTATCTTTTGGGTTCCTTAGGATGCTTGATATTTTTTGGTTAGTGACAAATGAAGTTTTAATATTATGTTTGTGCAAGATTTTACTAATTTTGTCAGTGGTGCCCTTGATGTAAGGGAGAAGGGTGGTACCATTGTCCAGTTCTTGATCTTGATTTTTTGGGGGGTGTCTCTTTTTTGATTAGGTTTGTGATTGTTTTCCTTTCGAATCCATTAGAAATTAATACATCTTTGAGTTTGTTCAATTCAGTTTTTAAGTGCTCCTGGTCAGCTAGGCGTTTGGTTCTGGTGATGAGAGTTTTGGCTACTGAGGTGATTTGTGCGGGGTGGTGGTGGGAGTGTGCATTTAGATAACGGTTGGTATGGGTTTTCTTTTGGTAGATGGTGTGTCCTAGGGTGCCATTGGGTTTTTTATAGATTAGTACATCTAGAAAGGGAAGTTGATCATTGACTTCTGTTTCCATAGTAAATTGTATTTTGGGGTGTAGGCTGTTGAGATGTGTGAGGAAATTGTCTAGTTTTTCCCTTCCATGTGGCCAAATTACAAAAGTATCATCAACATATCTCAGCCAAAGTTTAGGTTTGTGTTTAGATTGCTCTAATGCATTATTTTCAAAATATTCCATATAGAGGTTGGCGATGACAGGTGAGAGGGGTGATCCCATGGGGGCTCCCTCTATCTGTTTATATCTTTGTTCATTATAGATGAAATATGTATTAGTCAGACAGTGGTTGGTTAGATCTAGGATATATTGGGGGGGCTTGTGTTTGTTTTGGATAGCTGTTAAGGCTTCTTTAATAGGTATTTGTGTGAAAAGGGACACGACATCAAAACTTACAAGTAGGTCACCAGGTTGTAGGTTTTGTTTCTTAATTATGTATGTATGTATGCGTATAGTTTTATGAATGGTATGATTGTATTGAATGGTTCTTAATAATGGTCTTTTAAAATGTTTTGTTTCCTTTTAAATATTGAATTTGTATATTGTTGTGATTGTTGTGAGCTGCTCCGAGTCTCTGGAGAGGGGCAGCATACAAATCTAATAAATTATTATTATTATTATTATTATTATTATTATTATTATTATTATTATTATGTCAGTACAACACAGCAAACGAGATCACTATGCTGGATTTCGTATTTCATCACCAGTCGGGTGCTTCCCAAGCACCTAGGACTGTGTGATGTAGCAGTGAATTATGTTTGCCGATCCCAGTAAAGCGGCCTTTTGCAATTGACAGATGGAGATTTTGTCAATTCCGATGGTTTTCAAATGTCCACTGAGATCCTTTGGTACTGCGCCCAGCGTGCCAAGTACCACTGGGACCACTTTCACTGGCTTATGCCAGAGTCGTTGCAGCTCGATTTTTAGATCTTCGTATTTCACTAATTTCTCTAGCTGCTTCTCCTCAATTCTGCTGTCTCCTGGGATTGCGATACAGCAGGATTGAGGAGAAGCATTATTATTATTATCATTATTATTATTATTATTATTATTATATACATATATTATTATATGTATGTACAGTATTTAATTTCTATAGCTATTCAACTCAACCAATGACTCTAAATGTCTTAAAATTCCAACAGTTTAAAAACAATTGAAAAGCATTTTAAAAACAATAAAAATCCAAAATAAATATGCACAGCACCCAAGATTATTAGTTAGCCAATTAACAGTAAAGCCAACAAATGAGGCCTTAACATATTCAGCATCCCAAAGTCTGGAGCACACCCATGTTTTAAAAGCCTTATGAAAAGCCAACAGGGTTGAGGCCATTCTAATCCTAGAGGGAAAGATATTCCACAGAGCAGGGGTAATGCAAAAAAAAAAAAAAGGTCCATCTTCTAGTCCCTGCCTCTAATTTTCCTTGATTGACAGGTTCTGCAGCATCCTTAAAAATAATCGGGAAATTTACATATTTAACCTTTTTCCCCATACTTAGACCCAAACAGTAAGGTCTCGTTGAAACAATAAATGAAACTGGTGCCGCAATTAACATGTCCAAATCACAGGTACATGGGTAAAAAAGAAAAAAAAAGCTCATTTCAGATAATTCCCAGATGACAATTTATTACTACTGTAAAATCAGCAAAAGCTACTCTGAAATGCAGAGCTTATTTGTTTGTTTGTTTGTTTTATTTGATTTATATGTCACCCCTCTCCGAGGACTCAGAGTTCTTAGTGTTCTCTAAGCTTAGTTGTTTGCTTGCTGACATTTTAGTACCCAACTAGGTAATATTGAGGAGCCGAGGTGGTGAAGCAGGTAGTGTGCTGTACTGCAGGCCACTGAAGCTGACTGTAGATCTGTAGGTCAGGGGTTCAAATCTCATCACCTGCTCAAGGTTGGCTCAGTTTTCCATCCTTCCAAGGTGGGTAAAATGAGGACTCGGATTGTGGGGGCAATATGCTGGCTCTGTTAAAAAATGCTATTGCTAACATGATGTAAGCCGACCTGAGTCTAAGGAGAAGGGCGGCATAAAAATCTAATGAATGAATGAATGAATGAATGAATGAATGAATGAACGAACGAACGAACGAACAAACAAACAAACAAACAAACAAACAAATAAATGTATATATATATACATATATATATGGCCGAAATAGATCTATCCTAGTCTCCCTTAATTTTCAAATTCAGCTTAAACATGTGACACATATATATATATGTGTGTGTGTGTGTGTGTGTGTGTGTGTATGGGTTGAGGACTACCTACCTGTATATTATGCTTCCAGTGAACGGTTTGTATTATCTTTTTTGATTTTAATCAAGCACCAGGTGTTTTTTCAACAAGTCATTTTTATTATTACCTACCCTCTGAACTGAATTCATGATATTATTTTGTAAAAATGAAATCAGAGTGTATTTTTTCCTGTCCTCACTGTACAATTTTTGCCTGTTTTTAAAAAAGTATTATGGATATAAGTACAATACACTAATACACAGCAGTTGCTACCATCAGAAACATTACTGCCCAAAATGTAGCTTCATGAATCAGAAGCAGCGGGATTGGTGTATTGCCAAAAGTAATAAAAAGGACATTAGGTCCTTTGTGATACCTTCACTTGAAATTCAGATAGTTGAATATAAAAAATACAGGGAGGGGGGAGGGGGGCTGGTTAATTTTAGAAATGATAATTTAGGGAAGCCAAAGCTTGATTTGATCACATCTGGAGCCCCTTTTAGTAATAGTTTTAAAATTTTACACATTATCTGGGCTTCATTATTAAAGTTTCAACTGAAGGAAAAACATGGTAAGATTACATAGTATTTGTCTCTTGAAATTTAGTGGATAATTGCAGAATTTTGGCAGCATGATCTTGGTGACTTTTGGGAAGAATTATTACATATGGAAAGATCTGCTTTGCATCCCTTCTTTAAAACCTCTCTTACTCCCAGCATCATGAATAGCCTCCTACAGTTCTTCAGAAAATTGGCAGGTTGTTCTTTGATCCCAAAGTCCTCACACATTGCTCCAGTCTGAGTTCTATGTGCTAAGGCTCCCCCCCCCCACAGTGCAATAAACTAAACCTTGCTGTAAAATGTCTTGTGTTGTACTGATACAGCATTTGGATTGGGTCCAGATTAAGCTGAATTTTCTCAGCATTGAATTAGCATCTTCAGTTAAAACAAGACCATTATTTCCTCACTAAAATATATAATACAGTTTAAACCCAACCTTTCATTTGCATTCTGTTTGCATTTTGTTTTCAGAATTATATTTGTAAAGTATAATTTACTTTGAAACCCATATATGCATGCATTTGGAATATTCAGAAATAACAAATTATTGTTGCTCAGTTGCTCTCTAAAAAGCTCAGAGAATTTTGTTACAGAATAATACAGAGTATAGCGTGAATTGTTTAATAATCAAAAATATTAAATCAACAAAATAAAACATGTTTTAAAATATACAGATTAAGAGGAAATCCTTTCTCAATTCTAAACCAAAGGAAGAAAGAAAATTAGGAACAATTACTTTCATCTCATTCTATTACAGAACATGGGGTACTATATCCTAAATGAACATATTGAATCACACAGTTTGGAGTCTTGGGCTTTCTGTAGAGTAACAGCTACTCTAAAAAACAAAAAGAATAAATAACTCCCCATGCCAGGTTAAGTGGTTGTCAATTAGCTACTAATTGTTTATTCTCCACATATAGTTTAAACTTATTGTGTTTTTGTAGCACAGATTCAGCAGCATGTTCCTTTAGCATTACTTTATTTTTTTCCTGGAAAATTAGTGTCCAGCCATGAAAATGCTACAATTTGCCACTCCTACTCTGAATTTCTCCAGTTGATTTGCATCTATAAGGGCCACATTCTTTCAACAGACCTGGAAGGTAGCAAACTCCTAAAGGATATACAGAATTAGAGTATTCATCCTATGGAATTTAGCTAACAATTTGACTCCACTGGCTCTATTTTTGTACATCTTCCCCTGCTTCCACAACTGACCAACACAAAATATTGTGTCATGAGTGAAAATGGTTCATTGGAAATGATTGATGGTAGATGTAGGGATAATTAGTTCTAAGTGTAATAATTACCTTCTTAATATTTGTCTGGTTATATTCAAATAGATGCAAACCTGTATTTCTGGAAGATATAGAATTGGAAGAGGAAAGAATTTCTGTGGTAATTCAAGTGTATTATCAATTTTTTTGGTACAGTATGTCAAAATATTTATTTTTCATTCTTTTCCCTTTCCGAATAGCATATGGCTTCATTTACTATCCTCAATTACTGAAGATAGGATATGGAAGACATTAGTTTTAACCATTGTTCTTGTTACAGAATAACCTAGTGATATGTACCACATGCTCTGCAATATGAAACTGCTTTCAAAGGCCCAAGAGGACAGTGAGGAACAAAAGAGATGATAACTGGGGCCTTTTCTCTATTGTGGCCATTGGAATGATTGCTTTTATAGTAGCTTCAACACATGGAAGTACTAAGCTACCCTTATGAACATTTTACCAAGTTGGATTTTTTGTTTTTAAAAAAAGTGTTTCTCTCTAACTAGTTAGTAATTTCACTGAATTTGTAAGAATTGTTGCTTCTTTGGAGAGGACCAAGCTTACAAAAGGCGATGCAGATCAAATGCAGAGTGAATAATTCTTGTGCAATAGGGTATTTTCTCAGCTCTGGAGTGATAAAACTTTTCCTCTATCTCTCTTCTATTGTTTGATATGCCTACTTTATGAAAAAAAAAAGTACGGTAATTATCAAAGGATAAGAAATCAGCTGTATTACAGATGGATTTACCAGGAATTCCTGTATTCCTTCAGCAGTGTAGATTTTTAGGTGGGAGAAAGTAGAGAATTTATATGATTTGATTCCTCACTGATATTTGGATGGATAGTCTAACCTAGCCTAAAGATTTATGAAGTAGGTGCAAAATGAAAAAGGAAAGAATTGGGGAAAGAATCAGGAAGTTGGAACTCTAATAGGAACAATTTATAATTTGTACAACAGTGAAAACTACTCCAAATTGGCTATGATATTCAACACCTAAGACTTTGCAGCATGGAACCTCTGTCAACAGAACATGAATTAATCCAATTAATGAGGAATCCTGTATGCACAGATTTAGTTCTTAGCTATTGTAATCTCTCCCACAGTGGAATCTAACAAGAAAGAAAGAGAGAAAGAGAAACAAGGGACTTGTCCAGGCAATCACCAAGAGTCAAGACTGACTTGCAGGCAAAAAAAAGAAGGAAGAAGGGAAGGACAGAGAAAGAATGAAAAGAAAGGAAAGAAAGTAAAGAAGAAGAAACTACACTGCTCAAAAAAATAAAGGGAACACTCAAATAAGACATCATAGATCTGAATGAATGAAATATTCTCATTGAATACTTTGTTCTGTAAAAAGTTGAAAGTGCTGACAACAAAATGAAATTGATTGTCAATCAGTGTTGCTTCATAGGTGGACAGTTTGATTTCACAGAAGTTTGATTTACTTGGAGTTATATTTTGTTGTTTAAGTGTTCCCTTCATTTTTTTGAGCAGTATAGTTAAAATTGGTAAAAAGAGCAGAATAATGTTTGTCCTATTGAGCTACTTGAAACAAGATGATTATCTCTGTCAACTCATTCAAACCCAGCCCTGGTTCAACTAATTTATCTCCATTTGTCGAGGAAGGCTAAGAGTAATGGGAGTTGTAGTCCAAAAGGTTCAGAGGGTTTGGAGAAAGATGGTTGTAGTATTGTGACGCCCTTTTTAATTAATGGAGATTAAAGTAATCAGGTTTATGCTGTATTCAGTGAACCCAATCAAAACATTCTATTAAATGTTGCCTTTGAAAGTGATTCTTTCTCTTTAATAATTGAACTCTATGGGAGAAGGCAGCAATTCAGTGTTTGCTTTTTGCTTTCCTCCATGGCATCCTTATCACTTACATATATTACTTTCCTTTGAGTGGTCTTTAGCTTCAGTTCCTCATCTGCCAAACTGGAAAATCAGGAGATATCACTGATATTCCCTCCCCCCCCCCACCAAAAAAAAAAATGTGATCCTTCTGTCATCATAAAATCCTACCTAGAAAAACTCGAGCTTCAAGGCAGCCAACCTTCTTGATGCTACAACACTGATACCAAGGCAAGTGAAAGAAAGTTCATGGGGTATATTGTACTTCTAAATAAGGGGAGAATGAAAGAGGAACATACTAGAAAGCTATGTTTCTGCCCTCTTGGAGATCATGTTACTTTGTCATAATGATTTAGCTCTATTGCACCTTGATTTGGTGATGTCCAACATGCACATCCTGCTACTTTCTTGCCCACTGTGTACATGATGAAACATTGATTTATACCATTGCTTTGATGAACCTGAAGTTCAACTAGACCAGAAGAACCTATGATTTCTGTGTGCATGTGTAATGCACATATACAAACCTTAAAATATTTAATTAGGAATATACACCACTCAAAAAAATAAAGGGAACACTTAAACAATAGAATATAACTCCAAGTAAATCAAATTTCTGTGAAGTCAAACTGTCCACTTAGGAAGCAACACTGATTGACAATCACTTTCACATGCTGTTATGCACATTCAACTTTGTACAGAACAAAGTATTCAATGAGAATATTTCATTCATTCCGATCTAGGATGTGTTCTTTGAGTGTTCCCTTTATTTTTTTGAGCAATATATTTCTCTTGTTGATTATATTTCCTCTCTATAAACCTACCCTGTTCTAGAGTTCATGTGCAAACTTTCCCATTGTACTTCAGAAATAGGTTTTGCAATTAGCGTTGCATAATTATAGTATTTCACAAAGTCAGATGAAATCATATCATGAAACAGTGCATAAAATGCATTAACAAGCCAAAATTCTGACCCCTGGGAACCCATAAAACTTCTGATATAAATAACTTTGAAGTAAACTTTGAACAACTGAAAACTCAGACACAATCAGTACTATTAACTGAGAGCAAAACTGCATTTCCTATTCTCAGTGAAGATCAAAGCTATCCCATAAAACTTAAAAAAAAAAAAAGACTATTCAGATCTGCCAGGATTGCATATCTCTGTTTTCTATGCATATGGCAAACAGTTTGAGCTGTCAACAATATAGTAGTATCACTGCAGCAATAGCCACTCCCAGTATAGAAATCAACATGCATCAAAATGAAATGAAGGCAGAACAAGAGGAATCTGAATCAATCCCAGCCTTTCTTTCAAGCAGGAAGGAGGCTTCATTTTTGAGAAAGTTTCCAATGAAAAACTTGGAGAATCACTACTATGTGGACTTGGTGTTCTAACAATTAGAATCATGTTTTAAGAGGATAATATATCATAGAATCATAGAGTTGGAATGGACCTTGGAGATCTTCTAGTCTAACCTCCTGCCAGTGGTGGGCTACAAGCTGGAATGCTAAATTGCCCTCTAAATTGCACCTGTGGAGGCAGCAAAATCACGCACGGAGCCACAGGTGTGCCTGTGCTTGGGCAAGGTTTTTTTTGCTTCTGTGCATGCAGAAACGGGCGCACCTGCACAATTTTGCTGCCTCCACAGGTGCAGCAGCAAAATTGTGCTGGCCCTGCAATAACTTATGAGCTGCGGCGGCAAGCGCAATTTAGGGTTCTGGCTTGTAGCGCACCACTGCCTCCTCCCCTCATCTCATAATGGACAAATGGCTATCCAATCTTTTCCTGAAAACTTCCACTTGATTTCTGGAGGCAAACTGTTGCACTGCTTAAGGGTTTTCACAATTAGGACATTTTTCTTTATTTTAAGTATGTTTCATTGGAGTTTGGATTAGCTGCATTTGAATTTTGATTTTGTTTAAAAATATCTAAGAAACAGTAATTGGGTGTTTTTTTTAATATTCCTTTTAAAATGCTTTCCCTAATGTGATGCTTTGAGGGCAATTTCTTAAAATAAAAATTATTGAGTTCTGGGACTGAAGAGGCTTGAGACAGGCTTCAAGACAACAGCTCTTTATTGTAACTATATACAAGATTCAACAAAGAGCCAGTTTGACAGCTCAACCAATCAGCATTCTCCATTTTCCTGCTTGAATAGAGAACCTGGTTGTAATCAGGTAGTCTGGATATCTAACACCCCTACCCTCTTAGATGGAACAATCTTATTTATATACATAGTCCCACAAGTAGGCAGGGCATTTGGGAACCCTATTGGACCTGCGCAGCTCAGTTGGAGACTCGGCATCAGGTCATGGAGGTTGGGTCTGTTGCTCTCTCTGGCTTTGCCTGTGGAAGCTCCTGGGAGCTCTTGGGCAGAGCCATGGTTCAGGGTTGTGATGTCGCTGGAACTCTGCCTCCCCAAGTAAGTGTTCCCAGGTTTGAGTCAGCTTTAGGGGAATCAGATTGGAGGTAATTATTTTGGAGGTTTTTTTTGTAAACTGCGTTTAGTAGTTGGTGGCTGTGCAGTTGGTCTATGTGCTGCTGCCATTTTCTCCCATCAGTTAATAGGACCACATATGATCTTGGTCTGAGAATTTCTATAACTTTACCAGGTAGCCATAGGGACCCCTTGACAAAGTTTCTTGCGAATACTAAGTTTCCGGTATGGAGGGACCTGATTTGCCTATTTGTGCTTGGCGTTTTTTGCTGTGAGTAGCTGGGGTATAACTAAGCTGACAGTCTGTTAATTGTTCTACCAGGCTTTTCCCAGTTACTGCAATTGGGGTGACTATAGGAATGTATCTATCCTGGCCTGCCAGTCCCTAGTCTAGTTCTTTGGCCAATCTCACATTCTTTCAACTTGATCATTGCTTGAAGGATGGAAAGGAGCAACTAATGCGTGGTGGATGCCTAGATCAGCCAGGAATCCTTCAGATGGAGTGGCCATAAATTGGGGGCCATTATCAGGCACCAAGGCATTGGGTAACCTGTGTGTTGCAAATAGTCTCCTGAGCACCCTGATTGTGGCTTCTGCTGTGATTGACCCCATGAGTGTTATCTCCAACCATTTGGAGTAGGTCTATTATTGCCAAGAATGTCTGCCCATGGAATGGTCCTGCAAAGTCAATATGAACCCTGGAACCAGGTGCCCCGATCTTTCCCATTGAAGGGGTGGTTCGTGATTCTTGACATTGTGTGCAACCTGCAACCCACTCCACTATTTGTTTGTCCATATTTGGCCACCATACATAGCTCCAGGCCAGATCCATTATCCTTAACTACCCCCAGGTGACCCTCATGCAGTGCCCTTAGAATTGCCTCATAGCAATGGAGGAACAAGTATGCAATCATCCCATGATAGGCACCCCCTTTGTGCCAAAATCTCATGCTACTTGCAAGCATATGGTTTAAACTGCAGACTAACAGGCCCTTGGGGCCATCCACTCCATACCCAGTTCAAAAGACTCCATAACACAGGGTCTTTAGTTGAGTGGTGACCGGGGTGACTAGGCCTGAATCCAGGCAGTCAATGAGAAGGATGGGGATGTCCGAAGTGGGGTTCTCCACAAAGTCTGGCAGGGGGCAATCCTGAGGGCATCGGCAAGCCCCAAAGAGTGTCTGGGGCAATGGGACAGCCAGTAGGAGTGGGCCAAAAGTAAGATGGTCCATCAGGTGAGCTGGGGTGACATGGAAACCAGGGTAAGGTGGTCCCCTGTGACCAGCCCAAACAAGGTCTTGTGGTTTGTGATCAGCTCAAAGTCTCTGCCAAACAGGTACTCATGAAAATGTTTTACTCTGGCTACTATAGCCAGCACTTTCTGGTCAAGTTGATTCTAGTTTCACTCCATGCTGGAAAGGATCTATGGAAAATAGATGACCAGAGCATCTCTTCCATTGGTGGCTGAGAACAGCCCAGTCCCAAAAGAAGAAATGTTGCACACGAGGACCACTGGCAAGGTCTCATTGAATTTAATGAGGAAACAATCCTTTGACATAAGTTGTTTGATGGCCGCATAGGTAGCTGCTTCAGTATGACCCAAAGCTAGGTAGCCTTCTTTGTCAAAAGCCATTGCAGGGGCTCAGCCACCATCACTTTATTCTTCATGAAGATGCTGTGGAAGTTTACCAACCACAGGAACCCCTGTTTGTGGGAATATCACAAATAGGTTTTGTTGAATCCTATGTAAATAGTTGGTTCCATGTAAAATGCTGTCTCCATGCAGAAACTGTAAAAAATAGAAGTCGCGCCTGATTGGCTCAGACGCTGACAGTTCTCTTTTGGCGGGAGCCGCAAAAGTATAAAAGAGCGGCTGCTCTCTGTTAAAAGCCAGACGCGTTCCCGCTGATTGTCACTTGTCTTTAAGAGCTGAATAAAAGGAACCGTCTTGTTTAAGCCTTGTCTCTGGACTCTTCACTGGTGACAACGGACAGAAGAACCACGCGTGCAAGATGAACAACCTTCAAATCGGCCGGGCTCCTGAATTCTTCAATCCGGAGAAATCCTCCTGGGACGCCTACATGGCCAAGTTCGAGATCTTCCTCGAAGCTGCCGGAATGAGGGATGCTGACGCCAAAAGGAAGCGGGCAATTTTCCTGAATTACTGCGGCCCAGAGATATTCAATCTCGCCCAGACTCTCACCGATCCGCTTCCAGCCAAATCCGTCGCTTGGGACGTCCTGCAAACCAAGCTCGCGAGCCACTTCAAGCCTACGAAGCCAGCCGTCGTTTTGCGGCACCAGTTCTCAAGAATGGCCCAGCTCGAATCCGAGTCCATTAACCAGTTCGCTACGCGTCTTCGAACGGTGCAGTCAAAATGTAAATTTGACAGCCCGGAAGCTCGCCTCACCGATGCCCTAATTTTCGGCATGAGAAATGCCACGGTCCGAAACAAGCTCCTCACCGAAGACGAGCCGTCTCTCCAGGCAGTAATCAAGCTGGCACAAACCGCATAGGTCGCCGACGCTGCTGCCAAAGAGCTGAAGGAGCATGACAAGCGGGAAGTCGTCGCCAAGATCGACTCCATGGTTTCCCGCGCAGAGGCCCCAGACGACCTCAGCCCACCTGCCCTCAACGAGGACAGCTGTTTTCTGCTGCAACAGGAACAGCCGAGACAACCCAGATACCCTCGCCCCATCGCCCCCTGCTCCGGCTGCCGAGGGAACCATCCACGCCAATGCTGCCCTTTCCGGGACGCCATCTGCCGCCGCTGCAACCGACGCGGCCACATCGCCGAAGCCTGCAGAGCACCTTTGCCTGAGGAATCTTTTTCCACACCTCGTCCTCCTCGGTTCCAGACCCAAACACCTCAACCGCGCGAAAACCAGTTTCCTCGGTTTTCCGGCCGCAAGAACTACTCAACCGCTAACCGCGACTACTCAAGAGGTAACAAACAATTTTCTGTGAATAGCACGGCAACGAAAAATGGGAGCAAGATCTTAATCTCACTGCTCCTAAACAACAAGCCATGCACTATGGAACTAGACACGGGGTCTAAATACACCATTATGCCATGGGAAAAGCTTATAATGTACATGCCTAGCCTCTCAAAATCAGACCTTTTACAAACTTCATTGGTAATTAGAGATTTTCAAGGGAGGATAATACCTGTACTGGGCAAAGTGAATGTACCTATTATGTTTAAAAATGTTAAATGTACCCTTCCTATGGTTGTTGTTGCAGGGGCTAGACACTCTCTCCTAGGGTTGGCTTGGATGGAACCATTGGGAATTGAAATTTCTGGTATTTGTACTGTTGACTCTGATAGCATTCCAAATTTCTTACAGGAATTCCCAGAGGTGTTTAGCCCCACTTTGGGATCGTATAAAGGGCCTCCTATCTCCTTTTCTATTGACCCCAAGGTTCCCCCTGTCAGACTCAAACCCCGTAGGGTACCCCTACCGCTCCTTCCCAAGCTTGACCTACAGCTAGATAAGCTCATAAGCCAGGGCATTTTAATTCCTGTAGAGCAGGGGCCTTGGGAAACACCCATAGTCACGCCACTTAAACCTGATGGCTCTTTGAGGGTTTGCGCTGACTATAAGTCAACGCTCAACAAAGCCCTCCAACATCACCCTTACCCCATTCCAGTGGTACAACAGCTCCTTCACTCCCTGGGGGAAGGGAAAGTGTTCGCAAAAATCGATTTAGCCCAAGCTTACCAGCAACTCCCTGTCGATGAACCGACAGCACTTGCACAGACCATTGTCACCCACAGGGGCGCGTTTAAATGTACCAGATTACAATTTGGGGTAAGCATAGCCCCTGGGATTTTTCAAAGCATAATGGAACGCTTGTTGTCAGGAATTAAAGGGACTATTCCCTATTTTGATGACATTTTAATTTCAGGAGAAAACCAATCTCAACTCAACAAAAGAATAAGGGAGGTATTACATAGACTGCAAGATAAGGGGCTAAGAATCAAACCTGACAAATGTGTGTGGGGAACCAGCAGTTTGGAATTCTTAGGATATAGAATCGATGGGGAAGGCATCCACCCCACTACTGAAAAATTAAAAGCCATCTGGGAAGCCCCAGAGCCACAGAATAAAACAGAATTGCAGGCATTTTTAGGCCTTCTAAACTTTTACTCTGTTTTTTTAAAACAGAAGGCAACAGCAGCAGAGCCTCTACACCGGTTGCTGCAGAAAGGAACCCCTTGGACATGGGGGAGAACTGAGCACGAAGCCTTTTCACAAATAAAGCAGCTGTTAACTTCCACAAGTGTAGTAGTTCAGTATAGCACTTTGCTACCCGTCAGGCTTATGTGCGATGCGTCCCCATATGGCGTGGGGGGGGGGGTCTTGGCACATGTCTTGCCAAATAATACAGAGGCCCCAATTGCTTTCTTTTCCAGAACAATGACCAATACTGAGAGAAATTACAGCCAGCTAGATAAGGAGGCTCTAGCGTTAGTGGCTGGGGTGAAGAAGTTTCATAACTATCTTTTTGGCAGGAGTTTTTAATTAGTTACTGACCACAAGCCCTTACTGGGCCTCCTAGCCCCTAACAAACCAACTCCTCCGTTTATGTCTCCAAGACTAATCAGGTGGACATTGTTTCTTTCAGGTTACCAGTACGAGCTCATTCACAAAGGGGGTAAAACCATCAACCACGCAGATGGTCTTAGTAGGTGCCCAATAGCAGAGTTAGTAGAGGACCCTGCCCCATCTGCTGATGTTTTAATGATAGAACTCGAAGATAACCCACTAACAACAGCAACGGAGGTGGCTGTGCACACGCAGCAAGACCCAATTTTGAAAAAAGTGGTAAACTGTGTACTCAAGGGGTGGCAAAACGACTCTGTAGAAGCAAACTTAAGTGAATTTAAAACCAAAAGATTGGAATTGTCATATGTTAAAGGTTGTCTGTTGTGGGGTGATAGAGTAATCATTCCTGAAAGTCTAAAGACTAAAGTACTCACCATGCTACATGTGGGCCATCCTGGTATTGTCAGGATGAAGGGTCTAGCTAGGGGGCACTTATGGTGGCAGGGTCTGGATACTGATATTGAAAAGTGGGTAGCCAAGTGTGACCCATGCCAAGAGTCACGGCCAAATCCCCCCAAAACAGCTCCAGTTGAGTGGGAGCAACCTGCAGGGCCTTGGTCCAGGGTCCATGTTGATTTTGCAGGGCCAGTAGGGTTTCAATATTTCTTGATAGTGGTAGATGCATTTTCCAGGTGGGTTTTTATTTTTAATTTTATTAATAGAGTTGAAAGGGACCGTTAGGTCATCGAGTCCAACCCCCTGCATGAGCAGGAAACACTACAGCACCCCAGCCAAATGGAAGTCCAATCTCCTCTTGAAGGTGTCCAGAGTTGGGGAGTTCACCACCTCCCCTGGCAGGCAGTTCCATTGGTTGATCGCTCTGACCGTCAGGAAGTTCTTCCTTATTTCCAGGTTGAATCTCTCCTTGGTCAGCTTCCAACCATTGTTCCTCGTCCGGCCCTCTGGTGCCCTGGGGAATAAAGAGACCCCCTCCTCACTGTGGCAACCCCTCAAGTATCTGTAAACTGCTATCATGTCCCCTCTAGACCTTCTTTTTTCTAGGCTGTCCACGCCCAGTTCTCTCAATCTCTCTTCGTAAGTCTTGGTTTCGAGTCCCCTAATCATTTTGGTTGCTCTTTTTTGCACCTTCTCCAGAGTTTCGATGTCTTTTTTGTAGTGAGGTGACCAAAATTGGATGCAGTACTCCAGGTGGGGTCTGACCAGGGCATAGTAGAGTGGTATTAGTACTTCCCTGGTCTTGGAGCGTATTCCTCTGTTGATGCAGCTTAGAATTGAGTTGGCTTTTTTGGCTGCTGCTGGACATTGCTGACTCATGTTTAGTTGATTGTCCACCAAGACTCCAAGATCTCTTTCACAGTCACTACTGCTGAGTGGGGTATCTCCCAGGCTGTAATGTATGTCTAGGGTTCTTTTTGCCGAGGTGGAGGACTCTGCATTTGTCGGTGTTGAACCTCATTTTGTTGGTATGGGCCCACTGTGATAGTCTGTCTAGGTCTTCTTGTACTCTGAGCCTGTCCTCAAGGGTGTTGGCTACCCCCGCCAGCTTGGTGTCATCTGCAAATTTTATTAGTTCCCCTTTTATTCCCTCGTCCAGGTCGTTGATGAAGATGTTAAAGAGTACAGGACCCAGGACAGAGCCCTGTGGTACTCCACTGTCTACTTTTTTCCATGTGGATTTGGTGCCATTGAGGACAACTCGTTGGGTGCGGTTGGTCAGCCAACTGTTTATCCATCTACATGTGTAGTAATCTACTCCATTTTTTTCTAATTTGTGGATTAGGAGATTGTGGTCGACTTTATCGAAAGCCTTGAAAGGTTGAAATTATTGCAATGAATAATATAACCACTAGTGCTACAATTAAGGTTCTGCGCCATTTGTTTGCCACCCATGGCTGTCCTGACATCTTAGTGTCAGACAATGGGCCCCAATTGACAGCCAGGCAATTTGAATTGTTTTTGGATAACTTGGGGGTCAGACATGCTCTCATCTCGCCTTACTCGCCATGGGCTAACGGGTTGGCAGAACGGTACGTTCGGGTTGCAAAAGAGGCATTGCGTAGGTCAGGCCCTGGGGATGTACAACAGCATCTGGACCAATTTTTGTTAACACAACATATTACACCAAATTCCCACACACACATAAGTCCTGCTGAAATACTAATGGGAAGGAAACTTAGATCCCCACTGGATAGATTACACCCAAGGTATTGTACTCATAATTCTATGTATGTAAATCCTGAAAGACAATTGTACTTGGGTCAAAGTATTTTTGCAAAGAATTTTGATGGGGGGTTTAATTGGATGAAGGGAACAATTGTACAACAAACTGCACCTAAAACATATATTGTAAAATTGGAAGATGGTCGAATGTGGAAGCGGCACATTGACCATTTACGAAGGCGCATTGAAACCTCCCCTGTGCAAACCGCTAATGCAGACTCTTCCCCTCTATTAGACTTTAACGCGCAACCCGCTTTAATGGACATTCAAATGGACTTACCGAGCCAGGAAAGGTCCTCCAGCGACGCCGAACCATCTTCGTCCTCAGAGGCCGGTGTTGTGCCTGGCCACTCAACTCAGCGGTCCAGAGCCCAAACTCGGCCCCAGCCGCACTGTGGAGGTACAGGTGAACTGACCTCCACCGTTGGAAGCGAGGACTCGAATGATCTGCGCAGGTCGGAGAGAACTCTGCGTAGACCAAGCAGATTGGAGGATTTCGTCACATGGCTTACTTGATTGACATATTCCTGACTAAGGAGGGAGGGGTGTTGAATCCTATGTAAATAGTTGGTTCCATGTAAAACGCTGTCTCCATGCAGAAACTGTAAAAAATAGAAGTCGCGCCCGATTGGCTCAGATGCTGACAGTTCTCTTTTGGCGGGAGCCGCAAAAGTATAAAAGAGCGGCTGCTCTCTGTTAAAAGCCAGATGCGTTCCTGCTGATTGTCACTTGTCTTTAAGAGCTGAATAAAAGGAACCGTCTTGTTTAAGAGTTGTCTCTGGACTCTTCAGGTTTGGTAGGGTGGATACCTGCCCTGTTAATTCTATACCCCAGGAACTCTACGTCTGGGACCCCTATTGCCCTTTTGTTCGATGCTTTGGTTGCTCTTGCTTTGTCCAAGGCTGTTTGCAATGTCAAGTTGGATTTAGCAAGTAATCGCCATTGTAGGCGCAGGTCTTGCACCCCACAAATTAGTTAATCTAGTGTGTCATCGAGGTCTCTGAACTCACAGTGTGTGGCAGCCTTTCGGAGTGCTTCTGGTTTGTTGATTCTCCCACCTTCTGCAGTCTTTGGAGGAATTCGTGCCATCTGACCACCTTGGAGTCACTAGAGCATAGTGGAGCTATAGCATGGTCTGCAGGACCTGCCAGGGAACCGTCTCCACTGGCATTGGCTCTGACAGGGACCCAGCTATGTTGAAAATCTAATGGCCCCAGTTGCTGAAGAAAAGCACCTTTTTCCTATTGTCCGACAAGACACTGTGGTCATTGGCCTCCAAGAAGCATCTGAACCAGGTCATGTAGGACCCCCAGTTCTCCTCTCGATCGAAGGGATTCAACGGATGGAATGCTGACATCTTGGCCTAAACGGTTTGAATTTTGCCACACAAAATGGCCACCATTCTGTCTACCACCAGGCTGGATCTTCGTTGTTTCTTTTCTGCTCTTTTGTCTGCCTTTTTCAAAATCCCCCCTTTGTTGCCAGTTGTTGAGTTCTGGGTCTGAAGAGGCAACAGCTCTTTATTGTAACTATATACAAGATTCAGCAGAAAGCCAGTCTGACAGCTAGCCCTTTTATAGGGAGCTGTCAGATGGCTCAACCAATCAGCATTCTCCATTTTCCCTCTTCAAGGGAGGACCTGGATATAACAAGGCTAACAAAACTTTGCCCATGTGTACACTTTGTGAGGCTACATATCTCTTACATTATCAATTTAGGCTTAAATTTTAATTGTTTTCCTATATATAGTTCAATATAGATTTCAAAATGTAAAGTGCTGTGGTCCACTTATACAGTATATGAATTTTAGTCATTTGAGATTTGTGAATTAAGTACATTTTAAAAAAAATACAGGGAAAACTATTTTTTTGACATTCCTTCCCAGCAAAGCTTTCACGGAAGTACAAAATTGTCATATGCTTTTTCATGTACAATTATTCATATCCTTTTAAAAATCTCTTTGGTTCCTTGTGGACTGCTTATCCTCTTAAATGTTTCTTCTCAAAGTGGAGTTTTTCCACAATAATAGCAAGGTTAAATTAATCAGCTAATGATGTCCCAACAGATCATTTGCTCCTTGTTCAGATCTACACCTGTCTTTCTTATCTGTATTATTGCTTTATTCACTAAATTGCTTTCTCAAGCTGTTCCTCCCTTGTTTCCCACATTACTTGCCTAACACTACATCAAGTGCCAAATTTAAAGGAAGATTAGATGAGCTTCAAATAGTTTTTAAAACAATTAAAATATGGTCAATTTCCACCGTGGACACTATCGAATTTTCTGTGTCTCTGTTACTCTTGAGATTTTGCAATTTTACACTGTGCATTATGGTCTCTCAGGTACATACACAACTCCTGCCAAATCTCCTACCAGAAGCCACACAGAACAATATGAGCATTGCACTGTAGCTAAGTAGTTGAATGCCATTTTGCATTCTTCTCAATTGTCTCACTTTTTAGCTACCTTTAATTCCCCATCTTTCACTGTAGTGGGACTGGCTCACTAGCAAAAATTCAAAATATAATTAGGTGAAAAGGCATCATAGTCAAACTTTTTAAACATTTCTTAAATGACAATAGCAAAGACACTTTAAAAGGGAAATGGGAACTAAAACTTGAAACACATCAGGGTAACATGTTTAAGGAGTTGATTTATATCTCCTGCTGAGTCTTACACCTGCAGTTCAAGCAAAACCTAAGTTTGGTGTCCCATAGTGTCTACTTTATTAGGTATGAAAGAGTCACAAGAAGCGTGTAATTAAAATTGTAATTAACTGGAAAGAGAAAGTGCCACCTGAGTTTTGAGAGGCTGTCAGTTTTATTTGCCTTACAGCTCTTCTTCTGGTCTCTAATATACGCAAGATACTTTTATTTTTAATTCTAATCCTCTTTGCCTCATTTCTTTCTCCCTTACTGCAAAATCTCTCATCAAATTTTTCGTTATCTAAATTGGGCTTATTCAAAACTCAGACAACAACAGATCTTTCTTACTATGATTTTTTTTTAAATAAAAACTTTTAACTTATGTACCTGTGTTTATCAGGGTGCATTTTATATATATTGGTTGTTGTTTTTTAATTTGTGTTGGCACTGTAACTTCCAGAATCATGGTTATTATGGCCATAGTGGGAATTCTGGGAGCTACAAGTTGATTATGTTAGGAAGGCATTGGGTTTTATTTTTATTTTTATTTATTTATTTATTTTGTCCAATACACAATGAGGGTTTTAGTGGGTATATATAAAACCGGAACTCAGAACAATCTACATATATACATGTATATATATATATGTCACATGTTTTTTTGCTGAATTTGAAAATTAAGGGAGACTAGGATAGATCTATTTCGGCCTTATTTTGGCCTCATCAGCTAGCCATACCCACTGGGACTTGAACCTGCAACCTTTGCCTTGTAAGGCAGAGAATTATCCTCTAGGCTACAGTATCCAATCCCTTCAGCTCTGCACCAGGGAAGGGTTACATATTTTTGTGTCGAATCACCCTGGTGTATTGAAGGAACATCACAGCTCCTTATTTGCCTCTCGGCCCAACCCAGAATCATTTCCAAGGCATATATATATACACATAGTAAAATACATGATGAAGGTTATAGAGGAGATACTCATAGTAAAATATATCTAAGAAAGAATAGAAAAGAAGATAAAGTAATAGAACATATCAATGAAAGAATAGAAGAAGAGATATAGGAATAGAAGAAAGGTTATAGGAAAGCAATAGGACAGGGACAGAAGGCACATTAGTGCACTTGTACTCGCCCCTTACTGACCTCTTAGGAATCTGGATAGGTCAACCGTAGATAATCTAAGGGTAAAGTGTTGGGGGTATGGGGATGACACTATGGAGTCCGGTAATGAGTTCCACACTTCGACAACTTGGTTACTGAAGTCATATTTTTTATAGTCCAGTTTGAAGCAGTTAATATTAAGTTTAAATCTGTTGTGTGCTCTTGTGTTGTTGTGGTTGAAGCTGAAGTAGTCGCCAACAGGCAGGACGTTGCAGCATATGATCTTGTGGGCAATACTTAGATCTTGTTTAAGGCGTCTTAGTTCTAAGCTTTCTAGGCCCAGGATTGAAAGTCTAGTCTCGTAGGGTATTCTATTTCGAGTGGAGGAGTGAAGGGCTCTTCTGGTGAAGTATCTTTGGACATTTTAAAGGGTGTTAATGTCTGAGATGCGATATGGGTTCCAAACAGATGAGCTGTATTCGCGGATGGGTCTGGCAAAAGTTTTGTAAGCTCTGGTAAGTAGTGTGAGATTGCCAGAGCAGAAGACTGTACTTCAATGTTAATTCTACATACCAAAGGTCTTCCATATTCAAAATAGTCCCTAATGCTCTCTATCAAGATTTGGATATTTCTAAAATATCTGGGTTTTTTAAGTATCATTTAAGTAATGATTTCTGCCAGTTTGGCTATTTTTGGATATGTCAGATATACTGTTGAATTTATTTCCGGGCCATGCCTTGTGAGACAATGAAATTCTATTCGTGTTTTGCTAGCCAACTTTTTCAGAATAGATATGAAACTGATAATAGACAATATGTTTCCTGCCTTGATATAATGTATTCAAAGGAGCAGACAATGAAGTCCATGATGAATTACTAAATGTCACGTAGACAACAATTATCTTCCTTGTTTTTTATTTTATAAATGTATATATTTCTATTCTAATTCTGGGGAAATATCTGTTATGCCAGGATACTGGTAGTATTCATTATTTCACAAAGTATTACCTGGACAACATTCTGCCGATAAATAACTCTGGCAAGGTACAATCAACAATGGTCTTCTATTATTTAAAGTCAAAATAGCCAAAATTTGAAGAACTAAAATATGAAAAGACTGTGCTGACTCAGTTTTTGGCAATCCATCCATCAGCAGCTTCTAAGGAGAATGGAAGAGGAAACTATTTCTAACACAAAAGCATATGATTGATAGTAATTGGGAGAGATCTATAGTTTAGGCTTAGTAACTTAGCTCCTTCTATTGCTTCCCAGGATGAATGAGCACCATCAGCTCATTGGTATAACTGCTATGCTTTACTTTCATTGACAAATTGCACACAGAAGACACATTCTTTTACTCAGAGAATTTGTCGGTCAGAAGTAGTAAAGTAGACAATGGACTAGTTGGTGTAAATCAACATAGCTTTGAGAAAATGGAATCTGACACACCCCAGCTGGTGATCTGTAGCAAGACTGTCAGGAACATCATCACCGGGTAAGGCAAAAGGCATTCCTGCTGCTTATGACTACGGCTGCCCATTTCTCCAACAACTGTGCGGTTTTTGGTTCACCTGCAATGATTTTTGTTGTTGTTGTTGAAAAGTAAAGAAGGAATGTCTGCACCATCAAAAGATGATGTGAACAGCCTCAAAGATGCTCACTGTGATGGTATTTCTTAAAAAGTAAACAAGCCAATTTTTTTTGAAGAAATATAACATGTGAATTTAAATGTGTTCTTAATATGATTGAATTCACAGGTAAATTTAGAATATCTCAAAGCTTTTAAAATATTATTTATCCTGCCTTTAACAATTTCTATCAGCCGTTTAAGGTGGCAAATGTATTTAATACTTCTTCCTCCTTTTCCTTCCACCCCACTATTACTCCCACCCCCAAATTTGTGTGTGTGAAGTGAGTTGTGCTGAATGATCGTGACTGGCCTACTAATCTAGCCAGCATTCATGCCTAAGGCAGGACTAAAACTCAGTTTAGTTTCTTGGTTTGTAGACTGGTGACTAACCACTAGGCTAGGCATATCCAATCTGCCCTGGGAAGCTAGTAATTATTGTAATTGTGTAAGAACATTGTGTGATTTATATACATTATCTATATCATATATTTTATATGCAGTCCAGGACAATTCCTTTTCACTCAATGTGGCCCAGGCAAGTCAAAAGAATGTTAGACAAATAAGTTTGGTGGAAATATCTCATGGCTATTAAGTTGCTTCTAATTCCTTGAAACCTGGTAGCCATCATTTTGCCAAGATTGTCTGACAACAATTGAGTTCTTGTAAGCTCCTCCTATCATCAGTGATACTTTAAAGTCACTGTCTTTTGTTTTGTAAAACATTTAAACCTCAGATTATTATTAATGAGCATTTTGAATTTATTTCATCTAGCACCTAATTATTTTCTTGTGGTTCAAGATAAACTCAAAATGTTACTTCAGCATCTCAGTTCAATGGTATTTATTTCTCTTGGTTAATATCTTACTAATGAAATAAGATGGGAAACTATAGCCCCAAACAACCCTTTTAGTTATTTCATGTGCATCTTGTGAGATGGTATATATGGCTCTCCCTGTATTTTATCACTAAAACAACTCTGCAAGCTAAGTTAGGCTAAGTAGAAAATTCAGTTTAGTTAAAGGCTCCAGCCATATACTTTGTGACATTCCTAAAACAAACAAGGAGAAGCAAGGCAAGTATATTTCAGTATTCAGTACTCAATATTTAAGCATTCAATATTCAAGTATCCAATAACCTTCCCAGTACAAGAAACCAACATTATGAAATTTCTGTTTCTTGTTAATTCTCACCAACTTGTTTGTTAGAAAAAGTAAAAATGCTAAGCAGACTCAATCCTAGCCATCAATGAAAAATGAACATTTAGATGAGCGAACAATCAGAATAGAAGAAAATTTTGATTGAGATCATACATTTAGGCAGCTGTCCTACAATTCCCCCATAATGTTATAGTAGAAAAGTAAATAGATACTTGCCCTCTTCACCATAACACATGACACTATGTGAGACAAAGTGGCTCCCTGGTTAGACTCCAGAATATTTATTTTTTATTTATTTATTCATTTGTCCAATACACAAATACATAGGAAGAAAAATAGACATGTAGTAATATATATAAGGGTAAAAGTGAACTTAGAGGAGAGGATATATGAAAGAAAGAGAATGTATATGATAAGTGAGAGAAAGGAAAGACAATTGGACAGGGGACAAAAGGCACACCAGTGCACTTATGTACGCCCCTGTAGATTTATCTGGTATGAATCCCTACAAAGTGGCACAAAACTTGATTGGATTTATTTTGAGTAGCTGTATAGAAGTAGCCATGTTTACATTCCCATGCTTTATCCTGGCCCTGAAATTAATTTGGCCTAGAAATGTTTGCCATCAGTTGAACCTCAGAAACAAAAGCACTAAGTTCAGTGAAAACCAAATGCTAGCTTTGGAAGAATAATAGAGTTCTCCTTTGCTTCTGACTGATTTACCAGATGATAGAACCCTAGAGAAAGGAAAGAAAGGAAGCTATAATTCCTAAAATTCATTTTTCTTTCATGAAGTTCATTTGTATCTGCCTTGATTTGCACTTGCCCTCTTTTTCCAAGTAAGCACTTTAAACTGCAGAACTGCTGGTATCTAACATTAGAAGAGATCTCCGTATCAGCATATAATGTTGCGAAATCAACCGGCAGCATCCCTAGCACATCACACTTGGGGCTTCATTTCTTATTGAGGTACAAGTCAGCAGAAGCAATCCCTGACCATCTGTGCTCTATAAATTACAGGAACGCTGGCACATGCTGCTACTAAATCACCAATGAACAGGCTTTACCTTATGACACACGACATGAACTCTGCTGGATATTCCAATAAACTCCCATAAAGCATCTGATATAAACTCAGGATTATGTTACCTTCAGGGATTGGGAAACTTAGATTTTTCCATCCTTCTGGGAACTTCTGGTAGTTATGTCAAAATGTGCACATTATCGCTTTTCAAATATGAGGGTCATGTGCTACTGTTCAGACAGTTATCCACAAAGATGGTGATATTGGGGCAATTCTGTTTCAGCCCACTGGCATGGGGATCCTTTTCTAATGGAGATTTGATGGAATTTGCTGCCAACGTACAAATATGTTTACAGAGGGGAGGCTTTTATTAAATGATCCAGTAAAACTTAATACCTAATTTACTTAGTCTCAGTTTAAAGAGCCATCAGAATGATTTTTAAAAATCTGTATAAATTCATTTAAACTTGAAAAGGACACATGTGTGATTCAGGAGAAATGGTATACAGTGTTCCCTCGATTTTCGCGGGTTCGAACTACGCGAAAAGTCTACACCACAGTTTTTCAAAAATATTAATTAAAAAAATACTTTGCGAGTTTTTTCCTTATATCGCAATTTTTCCCGCCCAATGACGTTACATGTCATTGCCAAACTTTCATCCGCCTTTAATAATTTTTTAAAAATAAACTTTAATAAATAACATGGTGAGTAATAATCTAAATGGTTACTAAGGGAATGGGAAATTGCAGTTTAGGGGTTTAAAGTGTTAAGGGAAAGCTTGTGATACTGTTCATAGCCAAAAATAGTGTATTTACTTCCGCATCTCTACTTCGCGGAAATTCGACTTTCGCGGGCGGTCTTGGAACACAACCCCCGCGAAAATCAAGGGAACACTGTATATCTCCTATTCCTTTTTTCTATTCCTATATCTCTTCTTCTATTCTTTCATTGATATGTTCTATTACTATATCTTCTTTTCTATTATTTCATAGATATATTTTACTATGAGTATCTCCTCTATAACCTTCATCATGTATTTTAGTGTGTGTGTGTGTGTGTGTGTGTGTGTGTGCATGATGGTCTTGGTATATTCAGGTTTCTTCCTGTGTAGGATTTGGAAATTTCTGGCTACATTTCAACGAGGTCCCCCCAGGATATCACACCTAATCCACAACCATTAACTAATCAGCATACCTCAGTCAGATCAACGACCCCAGGTGTTACCCCACTGACTCACCAGGAAGTTTCTACACAGCAGGCAATTGCTGAGCCATCAAACCACACCCAGCCACCAGTATTTATAGAAGGAAGGCAGCTCAGGTCTCTTTGTGTTTGCCCTAGAACAAGGACAGAAACACCAGCCTGAAGATGACGAGTGGGACCTCGTCGAAATGTCGCCAGAAATTTCCAAATCCTACATGGGAAGAAACCCGAATATACCTGTACCCATGAAAAACTACGAAAACACACACACACACACACACACACACACATACATATATGTCACATGTTTTAGCTGAATTTGAAAATTAAGGGAGACTAGGATAGATTTATTTCGGCCTTATTTTGGCCTCATCAGCTAGCCATACCCACTGGGACTTGAACCTGCAACCTTTGCCTTGTAAGGCAGAGAAATATATATATATATATTTATAAATAATTAAAAAACAAAACCTACAACCTGGTGACCTACTTGTGAGTTTTGATGTCGTATCCCTCTTTACTCAAATACCAATTAAAGAAGCCTTAACAGCTATCCAAAACAAATACAAGCCCCCCAAGTATATCTTAGATCTGACCAACCACTGTCTGACAAATACATACTTCATCTATAATGAACAAAGATATAAACAGATAGAAGGAGCCCCCATGGGATCACCCCTCTCACCTGTCATAGCAAACCTCTACCTGGAATATTTTGAAAACAATGCATTGGAGCAATCTAAACACAAACCTAAACTTTGGCTGAAATATGTAGATGACACATTTGTAATTTGGCCACATGGAAAAGAAAAACTAGACAATTTCCTCACACATCTCAATAGCCTACACCCCAAAATACAATTTACTATGGAAACAGAAGCCAATGATCAACTTCCCTTTCTGGATGTCCTAATCTATAAAAAACCCAATGGCACCCTAGGACACACCATCTACCAAAAGAAAACCCCACCAACCGTTATCTAAATGCACACTCCCACCACCACCCCGCACAGATCACCTCAGTAGCCAAAACTCTCATCACCAGAACCAAACGCCTAGCTGACCATGAGCACTTAAAAACTGAATTGAACAAACTCAAAGATGTATTAATTTCTAATGGATTTGAAAGAAAAACAGTTACAAACCTAATCAAAAAAGAGACATCCGCCAAAAATCAAGACCAAGAACAGGATAATGGCACCACCCTCCTCCCTTACATCAAAGGCACTGCAGACAAAATTAGTAAAATTCTACACAAACATAATATCAAAACTTCATTTGTCACTAACCAAAAAATATCAAACATCCTAAGAAACCCAAAAGATAAAATCCAACTTGAAAACCAAGGAATCTATTAAATCCCTTGCAAAACATGTGCAGCCACATACATTGGACAAACTAATCGAAGAGTAAACGCACGCATTGCAGAACATAAGAATGCAGTCATAAAAAGAAGAAAAAACTTCCTCCCTTGTCCAGCACATTAAAAAAACAGGGCACGAAATTGACTTTGAAAAAACTAAATTACTTTCCAAAACAGAAAATGTATACAGAAGAATAATTATGGAAGCCATAGAGATAGAAAAGCACCCCCTCAGCATGAACAAACGAGATGACACGTCCCGCCTACCAGAGATTTGGAAACCAGCCTTAAACAAAAAAACATATCATAATCATCACCATGTCAATCCTTCAACTAAATGTGATTCCACCAACCAATCAAATCATTAAAACATAGTCACCCAATCTATTTGCTACATTCAAACCAAATCTCCACCCCCAACACTATATATAAGGAACAAATGGCAGTTGCAAACAAAGACCTGGCTTTGCCGGCAGGCCTGGGGGCCATGAACTATCATGGCCAAATTATATGAATGGTATCCATGCATGTTGTCTTGATAGTTTATTATGGGTTTTAATCAGGGTTTTATATTTTTAGATTGTATATCTGATTTCTTTTTATTGTTTTTGTATTTATATTGTTGTAAGACGCCCTGAGTCCTTCGGGACTGGGCGGCATAGAGGTCGAATCAAATAAATAAATAAATATTGAAATGGGATGTCCATCTTCCTGCCCCCAAATTTTGTTATGTAGCCTAATTTATTTTTTATAATAATAAATATGATATTTATATTGTTTTAATGGTAAACGCAGAGATCGTGTCATATATCTATATTCTGAGTATTATAATGGTTGTGATAATATCAATTTTATTTTGCAGATGCAGTGTAATAGTGTAGTGATGTTGAGAACTGGTTTAACAACTAAGGAAACTTTCCTAGATTAGACCAAAGATCTCCATCTAAACCAGGGCTGTCAAACTTGCGCCCCATGGGCCAGATGCAACATGTGCTGGCCATCCCCACGCTCATTTAGTGAAGGAGAAAAAATGTCCTGAAAAGTTACGTGACATGTGAGTTTGACACCTCTGATCTAAACTATCATGTTTAGATAGTGTTTCTCATGTAAGTTACATAGCATTTATATTTCTTTCCTATCTCTGATTCTGAAGGGAATCTATAGCCATCATGATTAGAAACCATTGATAGATACCCTTATCTTATGTAGATTTACTACTCCCAATGATGGGCTCCTACGGGTATGGTCAGGTACGCAGTACCGGTAGCAAAATTTTGGGTTTTTTTCCTTTTTTCCCCTTCTGGGCTCTGGGTATGTTTTTCCTCTCACAGTAAATGAATTTGAATGTGTATAATTTTAGAAGAGCTGTGCATGTGCGTGTGTGTACAAACACTTCATATAGTAGATAATCAAGGGTGGGCTACTGCCCGGATGGGGGAGAACACAGTGGGGTAGCGAAAATGGAGCTCCAAGCCAGAGCACCCAATACATAAGCCATGCCTGCAGTGTGGTAGCAAAAAATTTGGTAGCCCATCACTGGCTACTCCCCTATAACAATCTCATACTCTACTTATTTTATGAAGTGCAAAACAGTAAATCAGATATATAAAGCAAAGTAGAAGTAGAAGACGTTTAATTACTTGGGAAAATACTACTAGTGCATCACCACCACCATCCCCAGTCACAAGGCTTGTTCAGAAAGACAGCAAAATCAGAAATATCTATCTATCTATCTATCTATCTATCTATCTATCTATCTATCTATCTATCTATCTATCTATCTAACAATTGGTCAAAAAGTGAATGAAGAGAATTGTAATTCATTCCTCTCTTGCCTGACAGATAAGTTCCTGCCCTGAGCCATGAGACTGCTTCTTAGTGCACTGTGGGGAATGTATCCTTTGAGAAGGCTAAACAGACAGTGGTGAAGAAGAACTATTTGTCACATCAATAAAGCGAGTGTATGTAAAAAATAAATTGCCTAACAGATGAAAATATAAAATGATAAATACTTCATGACTCATCAAAATAGTACCTTCATTTACAACAGTAGCTTGTGCTTCTTTGATATTAAAAATATTATTAGAGGTATATGCTGACTTGGTGTTATATTTTTATTGAGAGGGGGCAACTATTTGATTTTTGCATGAAAAACAGATACATTTTCTATAATGTATGATGCTGTGTATTGTATTACTTACCTTGTGATATAGGAGATTTGAAATGATTAACAACAACAACAACAACAAGAACAACAACAGAGTTGGAAGGGACTTTGGAGGTCTTATATTCCAATCCCCTGCTTAGGCGGGAAACCCTACACTACTTCAGACAGATGGTTATCCAACATCTGCTTAAAAATTTCCAGTGCTGGGATATTCACAACTTCTGGAGGCAAGTTGTTCCACTGATCAACCATTCTGACTGTCAGGAAATTTCTCCTTAGTTCTAAATTACTTCTCTTCTTGTTTTGTTTCCACCCATTGCTTCTTGTTCTACCCTCAGGTGCTTTGGAGAATAGGTTGACTCCTTCTTCTTTGTGGCAACTCCTGAGATACTGGAACACTGCTATCATGTCTCCCCTGGTCCTTCTTTTTATTAAACTAGCCATGCCTAGTTCCTGAAACCATTCTTCATATGTTTTAGCCTCCAGTCCTCTAATCATCTTTGTTGCTCTTCTCTGCACTCTTTCTAGAGTCTCAATATCCTTTTTTGCATCGTAGCAACCAAAACTGAATGCAGTATTCCAAGTGTGGCCTTACCAAGGCATTATAAAGTGGTCTTAACACTTAACGTGATCTTGATTCTATCCCTTTGTTAATGCAGCCTAGAACTATGTTAGGTTTTTTTGGCAGACACTGCACACTCCTGGCTCATGTTTAAAAGGTTGTCCACTAGGACTCCAAGATCCCTCTCACAGTTACTACTGTTGAGCAATGTACCACATATACTGTACCTTTGCATTTTGTTTTTCTTGCCTAAATGTAGAACCTTACTTTTTTCACCACTGAATTTCATTTTGTTAAAGCACATTGTTCATGTTTGTCAAGATCCTTCTGTATTTTGCACCTGTCTTCTGGAATGTTGGCTATTCCTCCAGCTTGGTGTCATCTGCAAATTTGATAAGTTCCCCATCTATCCCCTCATCCAAATCACTGATGAAGATGTTGAAGAGTATTGGTCCTAAAACAGAGCCTTGGGGTGTTCCACTGCATAGATTCCTCCATGTAGAATTTCCCGTACCAAGAGTTATATAAACATTCTCCAACCAGATGAAAAGTTGACTTGGTTTTAAGGCTTTGTTTTTTGGATTTACAAGACAATCCATGATTTTATTGGGTCATCCTTTCAGAAATACTTCCCCACCAGATTCCGCAATGCTTTCAACCATGACAGAACTTTGGAAAGTTGGGTTACATTCAGAGGTGTATTGGCTTTAAACATAGTCTATGTTGAACTGAAAAGCCCAGTCAAATATCAGCAGAGGAAATGCATTATGACATTTTGTACTATGCATAAATTGTTTTATGATCATGTGATATCACAAAATCTTTTTTAAAAATTTGCCCCATTTCAATTCCATTCAAGTTAAGGTTTCCAGATTTACTGTAAATTAGTCCATTGTACCTTAGTTCAAAAATTGTTGCTCTATGGTGCAGTGTCTCACCCAATTAAAGATTATGTGAACAAACATTCTATATAACTGTTCTAAAAATAGTTTTTATGTTGTTTTATTATTGATATTGTATTAAAATTCCTGATTAAGAAAAAGACCCCAGATTTTGTTATAAGGTGAGCAACTATATAAATGTTTGAAATAAAATAAAAGTGCTGTATTTCCAGGTTTCTGGAATTTCTAAACAAGTTTTAGTTCTTTTTCAGATACACCACTTCATGAGAGACACAAATTGGAACTAGTGCTTTTGTGTTTATCAAGTGGTGCTTTATAGTTGTAAAAGACATCAAAGTATACCACCAAGAGGTAAAAAAACTGAGTGCTATATAGATTCCTGAATTCTCAGTTATGCCCTTGTGACTGGGAAAGTCTAGAGTTGAAATATATCCATGGGGATGATACTTAAGTTGATAAAACCTACTTCAGCTCAAATTCTTACTGTTCAGGATAAACCTATAAAAAAAAGACAAAGTACTAGGTTTCTTCACACCACTTGACAGTATGCACACAGCAAGCCCCCCCAAAAAGTGTATCAAGAGATGAGATAAGTGACTGGCCAACTGGAAGGGGCTCAGATATGTTGCATTACAACATTCACATTTGCAAATACTGTACTATCAAGATTTTGCATCCAAAGGTGAAACAGTGAACAACCAATGGTGGGTTGCTAACAGTACGCCCTGGAGCTCCGTTCTGGTAGCGGCTGCTAGATTGTGCAAACAAGCAGAAAACAATACTCCAATCAAGGAACTTCCAAGGCGAATATCACATCCCCGCCAATACTGGCAGGGAAAGCAACTGTATATAAATAGAGCAAACCTCAAAAATCCATAGCACTGTTGATGCTACTTAGTTGGGTAATGAAATGTCTGTAAACATACAACCAAGCTCAGAGAGCACTAAGAACCTCATACTTCAACTCTGAACTATTATTTTTAATGAGCTTTCTTGCACAGAGATTTTCTGAATGTTGTTGTTGTTGTTATTATTATTATTATTATTATTATTACTATTATTACTATTATTATTATTATTATTATTATTATTATTAATTACATTTGTATGCCGCCCCTCTCCGAATGTTGTCTGCTATGGAAAGGAATATATTTATCAGCTTCATAATTGCAAAATGGTAATCATCATTATCATCTACCTTTATACTAGTTGGTATAAAGATTAGAACAATATCTGTGAAGTCTGAGCTTTCTAAATTGGCTATATACGTGCTAGGGCTTATCAAATGTGACTGCACTAATGTTTTTGCTGAATTTCCATTTTCATTTATCCATTTAAATTTATAGGGTCAACCCAATGACATTTCAGGTATATTTGGCCAAAAAATATTACAATCCTTCACAGAAAACCCATTTTGCTACCAAATTTTGCTTTGGTACCAAGAGAAAATCACTGGAATTTTCAAAATTGGATTTAAATATCATTTATAAAGCTTCCTTAAAGGTTGGGGGAACAAGGCTCGGGTAAGTAAATCAGGGGTGGACTGCTGGGGGTTCGCAGGGTTTCGGAAAACCTCTAGCTAAGATTCTGTGCACTTCCAAGAACCCTCAAATCCCACTCCTGTTTGGCCCCACCCACCCCTGCCCCTCCCAGGAGTCCCCATGCGGCCTGTTTTTGATGCAGGTAAGTGCAGGGCATGCACGGAGGCTCAGGGAGGGCGAAAAATGAGTCTACCAGAGGTTGGCAAATGGGCCTGTGTGCAGCCTCCAGAGGGCCTCTGGAGCCAAGGAAGACCATTTTCGCTCTCCTAGGGGCTCAAGGAAATCCTCTGGAGCCCAAGGACAGAAAAAATCGGGGGGAACTCCGCCTGGAGTTCAGAAGACCAACTAGGCCATGCCAGCAACCAGGCAGAGAACCCCTTGCTAAAAGTTTTGAAGACCATCAGTTGATAAGTTCCTCCTTTTCTATAACTGATTTACACACGCACATACATGTGTTTGTATATGTATATGCATATGCATATCATCATTATCATTTTAGCCATTGTTTATCCATACATACACATAAACAGTTGCTTACAGACAGAGTATATGGAAATATTAGACCCAATATCATTGAAAGCAAAATTACAAGAGAAACGTGACTAATCAAACACCTGAAAAGCTATTGCTATTAGTTTGGATATCAGCTTGTTAAAATGCCAAATATTTCATTTTGAACTTACACTTCAAACATAATCGATTGCAGATATAACTTTCATCAATTTGAAAACACCTAATCCAGTTCGTTAATTAATACAGCCTATTCTGAAAGTTGAAAGATTTATTAATGCTGGCAGAAACATTTGAAAATAACTTCAGGAAGTTCATGTCATACCACGTATCTCAAGGGGAATTCATTTTCCTACATATTTTTTCTTTGCCGTCACCAATAAATTCATTCAGAGAATTTAATATACTAAGCTAGACAGTAGTTAAAAGGTTGTTAAACAATTTCAATAGAAGGAATTTTGGAAACATAAATATGAGCAAAGAGACCTACTATAATTCTTATTTGCCTTATTTATATCTAAATACATCTAAGAATGTGAAGAACATTTATGGTCTACTAAAGAGAAGAAAAACTGGAGAACAAAAAAGGCATGTATTATTATATTAGTTTAGAAATATGCATTAATTTTAAGGTTCCGGGAAGGGGTGGGTTCCACTTTTCTTTGCTGCCAATTTGCTCAGGGCTGTGCCATGGGGCAGTGTGTGTGTTGTGCATGCGCAGTACTTAAAAAAAGCAATGGCAATGGTTCACTCAACAACCATGATAAAAGAAATCATAAAATGGGGAAAAAAATCACTTAACAGATATTTCACTTAACAACATCAATTTTGGGGTCAATTATGGTCCTACGTCATGGACTACTTGTATTAATACTATTATGTTACCAAGCTGCCATTGCATGCATGCGGATTAAGTGAAAAGAGTAAACTGGTAAAAAGCTCATTATTTGAATTTTTAAAATTAAAAGTGTTTCTGTGCCATTCTCATCCTATGCATATCTCCTCAAAAATAAGTTCTTCTGCATTCAGTGATGTTCATTTTCAGGTAAATATATTATAAGCTGATAACTGCATTGGACTGAGTAAGACAATCAGACCAAATCAAACGAGAGATTATTAAATGTACAGAACCTGTGATTAAGGTAATAGTACTGTCATCCTTTCACTCATTGACTGTTTGGCACAGATGTAGTGTTTTGTTTGGCTATAAGAAAGTCTCACACATCCATTACACACACACACACACACACACACACACACTTGCACTCCTATGTTATAGATGCAAGTTAAGTGCATATACTGAATCACTACAAGCCAATGTAAAGATAAGCTGCATTTTTAAAACTGATGTAACCACTTGCTTTTTGGAACATTTGCTTTTTTATTTTTTTCAAATTAATTGCCTAAGCCTCAGTTACACCAAGAAAGCAACTGATTCGCAAACCTGATATTTTATAATACATACTAAGATTCCATGATAACATTTTATGGGCTCATGTGAGAAGCGTAAAAAGTAACAGTCCTTTTTGTTTTTCCATTTTATGTCATACTAGCCTGGCTAGCACAGTGGAAAAAGGTAGAGAAGATAGCTTTACTTTTATAGAGAAGAAGTAAATTCAAAAGAAACACACTTCATAGAAACAGAATATCACAGGGGGTTGGACTAGATGACCTACAACTCTAATAAATTGAACTCTGATTCTTGTCCATGACTTACATTTGCATGAATAAGTGCAACAAGCCCCAAAATAACTTATTTCCTAGAACTGAAGCATAAAATACTTTCTAACGGAACGGAGAAGGATAGACTAGACTGGACTGGACTGGACTGGGGTGGGGTGGGGCGGAGCGGAGCGGAGCGGAGCGGAAACGGAACGGAACGGAACAGAACAGAACAGAATAGAATAGAATAGAATAGAATAGAATCCATCACCCATCACCCATTCAAATCTATCATTTGGTTATGGAATAATTTATAGTACATGCTTTATTCACCAATTTTGTAATAAAAAATGCAGTATCTCTTTATGGGACACTTTTAGTCAAGATTACTTCTTAACTGCTTTGCAAAACATAAAATTAAATTTTAAAAAAGTCATGTCTTCCCTTGGCAGATCGAATCTCAATAGGCTCAAGGTTGATTCAGCTTTCCATTCTTCTAAGGTAGGTAAAATGGGGACAAAGATTGTTGGGGGCAATATGCATACTCAACATAAACAGCTTAGAGAAGGCTGTAAAGTACTATGAAGCAGTGTATAAGTCTAAATGCTATTGCTATTCTCATATTCTTCTAAAAAACACAGGAAAACTGTCACATTATTTTCTGTGGTATCTAAGATGTTCTCCATCATATCCAGTAGTCAGAAAGTCTTTGTCTCCATTATACCAATGACCTCATCAAGGTGAAATTCATCTCCTTGCCCAGAACTCATATTAATGTGAAATCTGATTAAATTAATGAACTTAGTTTTTAAAACACTTGCAAGTTATCAAAATATGGGCTATTCAGTAAAGGCTATTCAGTAAATATTCAGTTAAGTTTTACATTTTTAAATCATTTTCCCCTCCATTTTATTGCTGTAAGCTGTCCAGAGTTGCCCCATGGTGAGACGGGCAGCAAATAACTAACTAATTAACTATGGTAAATGGCAGAAAAAGAAGAACTCTCGGTGGTAAACAGAAAGCTTTATGGACTTTCCCTGTGATGAGATTGACAATTTTTTTAGTGGTCTTGTCAGCAAGAAGCTAGTAGACCAATTTCTCCTGTGTACTTTAATCAACTTCAACCTGTTTTCTTTCATGATATGAAGATGGCGGTAGATGAATTTAGATCACAAGTCCTCCAGAGCCTATTCCCTCTTGGCTGGAAGGGAGTTGATAATTGCTAATATTTCCCTCTGTATATGAAGTGGTTCTCTTTTCTTGTGCAACTGTTGACTCTTCCTTTTTTCTTTGCCAAAGTGGTTGATAGGGCAGGGATGAAAGTTCTCTTAGATGAAACAGAAGATACCATTGGCTGCCTTAATGGATCCACAGAGAGGGACAGCATACAAATCCAATAGATAGATAGATAGATAGATAGATAGATAGATAGATAGATAGATAGATAGATAGATAGATAGATAGATAGAGATGCAATACAGAAAATTTGTCCCTGGATAGTTTACTTTCCTGAAGCTTTCCTAGAGGCTGGGGAGAGTGAAAATGGCTGAAAAGAAGGCTGAAAATCAGCTGACATAGGGCAATGTCAGCTGACATATGGCTCTATGTACCACCTGTGCCACATGTGCCATAGGTTTGCTATCATTGGCATAGGCAAATATTTCAATTTTTATTTTGACTTCCTACTTGGATGGTCTTGACAGTCTGTGAGTTCAGATATAATAGCAAATCATATTTATTAAAAATCATTAGTGATGGTGCTAAAACATGGATGCTTAATACAAATGATGACATGCAAACTGATTTTAAAGTATGGTAAGTTTTAATAGCCTGGCTCGATGTTCCTCACAAACAGTAGCTAGAAATCTGGTAAAAACTCAAGCCTAATGCCAATTCATGTTTGGGTCTGATATCTGAATGCAACATTTGTCTTTTGGTGACTTAAGAAAATAAGCCCAAAGAAAAAGAAGACGCACGCAATAAAAGCATAACCAAAGAGGAACAGGGAATTGGCTGTTGGAACAACGTAATGAAAAGAGCACCTGTCCTCCATAAAACCTTCAAATGCAGAGGTTTTAAAATTATATTTCTATTTCAGCTTTATGTTCAAGGAGATGTACTACTTTCAGAGTACCTTGGTTATTGATGCTTCCCAGTGAAACAAAATTGGCCCTGAATGAACCTAAAATGCTATCAGAAATGAAGAAGAATAGTGAAAATGAAACAACTAAGTGAAGCAGCCTTACTCTGAACTTTTTACTGATAGAAAACATCAAATTCAAGCAGCAAATTGTATCTGGAAAAAAAATCAGCCTAGCTGTGCATCCATCCAGATTCAGCAACCAAAGGAACAATACTCTGTGTTTCCAAAAGCTGGGTCCAATTTCTGGAGGACATACTAAAAAAATAAATATTGGCTCTCTTGCTATTTTTTCATCTCTGTCTTCTGGAATCCACAAATTTGTTGGGTATTGATTTTTTTTAGTTAATATTGTTTATGTTTTATAACCTTTGTGCTACAGAAGCATCGGAAAAACCTGCATTATTAATTGTTAATAAGTAAGCATGTGCTGTACAGCCCCTTACAGTACTTTGCATGTTCTCCATATAGCTTTTATTCCATTAGAATGACCTCTGCACTAGTAGCCTGTATTGAAAAAAACCATTACGAAGTCTCACCTGACATGTCAGCCTCAACTTCCTAATTTTGGACTTTTAAATCTGCAACCAAAAGTGCCATGTGTTAAATGTTCTAGGTGGCACCATATTCCAATTAGAATGCAGTATTGCAGGCTAATTTTGCTGACTGCCAGCAGTTCGAATCTCACCAGGTTCAAAGTTGACCCAGCTTTCTAATTTTCCAGGTTCGGCAAAATGGAAACACAGATTGTTGGGGGCAATAGGCTGACTCTATAAACTACTTAGAGAGGTATATAAAGCACTATGAAGTGGTATATAAGTGTAAATGGTATTGCTATATGAAGCCTTATTCATGCCCCTTCTCTCTGTTCTTGCCAAGGGGTGATATAATATCACATATCCTGTGCCTTTTCTTGTTTCTGCTTTTGAGGCTCTAGGCTGACTAGATCACTAAGATAACCATTTTCTAAACTTTTAAAATGTTTACAAATACTTTATTGACTGCTGATCTCTGCTCATTTTCACAGCTCTATGATAATGGGCATGTCTATATATTTATGAATCACAAATTTGAGAAGAATATAAGCAAGGAATTGTGTCCCTCGCTTCTTCCCTCCCTCCCTCCCCCCCTCCCTCCCTCCCCTCCTCCCTATTAACCTTTACACAAAACCATCCATAATAAATGTCCCTGAGAGAACTGAAGGGATTTTTTTTGGCCACCTATGGTGGGTTCAAAAAAACCTTGGCTATTGATTAAACTAAGATACTATGGGAACCTTTTGATTGGTTGACATTATAGGTGGTCTATTAACAAAAAAAATATGAAATAATAACATAACTTCTTCAGTTCAGGAGGGGGAGATATGGCTCTCCTCTTCCTTCCTGGAATCCCCCTTTGCTTCATCCCCTCTGTGTGTGTGTGTGTGTGGGGGGGGGGTTATGTCCCAATTTGGGACCCTCAAGCATGGGAATCTTTTGAGCCAGCTGTGGAGCTCCCGGTCCAGCTTCCGATGCAGCCTACGGAGAAACTGGAAGTCCCCAAATAACCTGATGCCTACTAGACAAAGACAAAGACATACAGAAAACTTTTAACTTTTCAGTGCCATCTAGTCTGGATTTTTCCAGTCCTCATTTGGTATCTGACAAGACCAGAGATTCCTCCTACAGAAAAATAAATTCTCCTCTAAGTTACAGACGTATAGCAGAGATTTTCATTGAATAATTAGGATGGTAATGTATATTTCAAAGACAAAAAGAGATTTCCATAGCTTGGCAAAATGCCAAGGGAGGCATAATGATACATCAAGTTACACAAGGGAGAAGTTTTATCGTTGAAACTCCCAAGTAGGTGGGATATACATAAGACATCTGCAACTCCTATTTATCTGCATCTCTTTTACAGTTCTTACATTGTCTCTCATGCAGGAAACTAAGCAGGTGGTGATTTTCATAACGAGGAGATGAGGAAAAGGACCATCTACTGAATTTGAACATACCAGGTTGAAAGCCTAGGAAGAAGCCCTATGAAATGTGGTTACTCTACCTGTACAGAGAGAGGCAGGCATACTGTACATGCAGATATTCATGAAGCTGCTTATGTACTCACCATACTAAATCATAATGATGGAGTTAGAAATGGCTGGAATTATATAGGTTTTGTTATTTGGGGTAAACCACAAAGGTATTTTTTTCATTTTGTATTTTGCCTGAAGAGCTTAAGGCTAGATTATCCCAAAAGAATATCTACTGTATGAAGTAGTTAAATTGAAATCCTTAGATTTAATTCCGCTCATATAATTCTACTGACTTCAGCAGAACATCATTGATTTAAACCAAAATTTTACTATTTGAGCAAAGAAGAGGATAAGATTGTACATGCACGCACACACACACAAAGAGGGAGAGAGAGGGGGGAGAGGGAGAGAGGGGAGAGAGAGAGAGCTGCATCTTCTTTCTGTTATAACGCATGCATCCCAATGATATACTCTTCATTTAACTTAACACTTAACAACTTTGACAACAGGAGGGATAACATTCTGAAAGTATATTACTGATCAATCTACAAAATTTTACAGTCATCAGGTTTCTGCTGACTCCACATCACTCACTGTTTATATTTCTCTTTTTGAGAAAGATGGAATCAAGCCAGAAAAAGAGCATACAGCCAAAGTGTACTTGTGGTATTAGTAAATGGCATTGATTTCAACCTTAATATATCAAGACAAAATAAATAGAGATTAGTACAAAAGTTGAAGTTTTTATTATGTGAGGCCATCAATGGGCCACTAGCAAAGTTTTTGAGATAAAGAGAGTACCAAACAAACAGAAAAACTTACTTGTTTTGTCAAGCTGCTTTAATCCCCTTCCATTATTTACTTTTAAGCCAGTGCTCTGATGAGCCTTAATAAATTTGATCACCTATGGCCCTCTGGAGTGATGAAGGACATTTGCATGCTTTTTGCAAAGGACACAGACCCTGCTTTACTAGCAGTGGAATTCAAAGCATTGATTTATTTGTGAGACCTTGGAGCACAGTGGCGCCCTTCGACATGGCTACCCACATTCCAGACCCCTTATTTGACACAACACACAGCTGGCACAGAAAGTTTCTGTGGCTGCAAGCAGTTGACCATGTAAGTAACAATATATCACTTTAAATTGCAGAGCTGTAGAAAGGAACCTGGAGATTATCTAGCTCAACCCCTAGTTCATGTAGATACATGTAGTCATGGCGTTAGGCTGCTGTTTACAGTCCCTAACTCAAGGTTTTCATGTCACATCTTAACTACCCATACTTTTCTGACTATAATTAGTACTCTGCCACCCCTGAAAAAGTGAGTGGAAATGTCTGTGTGTCTTATAGAGTAAATGTTGTTGACCCATGAGCCCCCACCCTTTGGTCTCTGTTTCCCAGCAATTTGCCTCCTTGCAGCAAACAGCAAACATCCTGGTCAGCTTCAGCTCAGACTGATTTATCATGAGCAGCTGATTGGTGGTTGGATTGGCCTCTTGGAATATCTCTGATCAGTTGTTCCAGGCTTTGGGGATTGCCCCTGCCCATTGGTGCCATTGCTGCCCATCGCCACCATCACCTATTACCAGTCCTTAGTGCCCTGTTTTGGCCTCCAGATGTCCTGTTTTCAGCCCATACCAGGCAGCAGTGATTCCCGCAGCCTGGAACAGCTGATCAAAGGTATTTCAGAAGGCAGATCCAACCACCAGTCAACTGCTCATACTAAATCAGGCTGTGCTGAAGTTGACCAGGCTGTTTGATGCAAGGAGGAAAATTGCTGGGAGGCAAAGGCGGGTTTCTTCCCTTGTATATCTCCCACAGAAGGGAAAATGTCAAACCTTCCTTCTCTCTTTTCTTTCATATATCTCTTTTCACTTTAAATCCAATTAAATCATCATACCCCATTTATTTTCTTTGATGTGTTGTGAGCCGCCCCAAGACCTTGGAGAGGGGCAGCATACAAATCCAATTAATAAAATAAACAAATAAATGTTAGCAAGAGATCACTGAGGTGGTTGGCTGCCTCTGTGAAAGGAATTGTTTTGGGTGGCGTTATCTTTACCCACGGGAGGCCTAAATGCCAATAGGCAATCAGGGGAGGCTCCTATCTGTCCCCACATGGTTTATTTACTCATGGGAATTGAGCTGCCAAGCTGCCAACCTCATTGGAGTGCAGGCTCAGTGTCTTACCACATGAGCCACTGTGCCCCCCCCCCCCCAATGGGCTAGACGTTTGATGCTTTTGCTTACGAGGCTGAAGGTTGCCCACTCTGGCTTAAGGGGCTCCAACAGTCCAAAATCTAGAGCTTCTCCATATTGAAGAAAAGGAAAAAATCTAGAGCTTCTCCACTCCGAGTATTACCAACCCATTTTTGACCTGGCAGAAAACTATACTGACTCTGTTCTATGTCTCTGTAGATTCCTGATTTCCTTTCAAAGACCTAACAAGTTCTTTATGTCACACAACTTTTACCCAGTTAAGGACAAATTAAGCCTCTTTTACTCATGGTCTGGGCATGAGATGAAGACTATATATTGAAGTCAAGATTGAAGAAACAGTAGATTGTCCCAAATCCCCTTGAGACTACTGTGATGTAGAAAAGAAGAGTATGATAGAATCATAGTGATCTTGTCTTACAGGAGAACATAAATGTTTTCAGTGTTTCATAAACATATGATAAGTAACAATGGTTATATATTAACTCTCCTAATAGAGGCCCTTACCATCCTTATGCTTTTTCAGGGGGAACCAAGTTGGAGGGAATGAATAAAATTGCATCTTGCTGATTGAATTCTAGTTGATTTTGAAAGGGCCACCATAATAATGGAATGCTGGACCAAATCGTACAGGGCTGATTTAATCCCGAAGTTTTAACTCTGGTCTTAATGAAATCAATGAGAATCTTTTCAGAACACTGCGGAGAGGGGCAGCATACAAATCTAATAAATAAATAAACAAATAAACAAATTTACAAACTCTTCTGTAGTTACAGGTGGCCTAGGCAGTTTTACAAGGTTGCTTGCTTGTTTGTTTGTTTGTTTGTTTGTTTGGAAAATATTATTATTAGCTTTTTCTTAAAGATAAGCCATGAATAGGAAAAAAACCCAACCACATTTAATGGAAAAAAGTGAAATCCATAGTGAAGGTCAGTAGCAACACTCACTGTCACAATTAGGAAAGTGTCCAGCAAAACCAGCACAAGCCAATAACCCTTCAGTTTATGCATGGAAATTCCACAGCCTTTCTGAATAGATGCAAAATAATCTAGGGATGTTCTGGGGAAGGATCTCATATGACAGGCCTACCTAAAGCCATCATTTGAAACAGTCTGGATGATCAGTGTTTTTCACTGAAGGTATCATAGCAAAACAAATCAGTTGAAATATAATCCCATACATTTTTTTTGTTTTGATATTTGATATTTTCCATTCATTCTTCTTTACTTTAGTTTCATTTTTATTTTTTTATTTTTCACCAATCATACATAAACATATACCATAATATCAAAACATCCATAGTTATACATTTCTGTCCAAAATGCCATAAACATATCCTTAATTTGCTCCCTTTTATATTTTTATCTCCCATCTGCTTTCCTTCTATATTTCATACTACTTCCTTCCCTTGATCTCCCTCTCTTCCCTCTACTGAGCCATTAATTTCAGTGGAGAAAAAAAAGATACTGGTATAAAGAAATTAGTGAAATAATGGGAAAAGAGTTCATTTTATTTACAAGTCTCTTAGAGCCTTAAGAAGTTTCCACAGGAAGCCACCTTGCATGACACAAGTATTGTATCAACTCAATCAATATACTTTGTTTCAGGGAACTGGAAATTTACTGTACACCACATTTTTAAAGAGATACAAACTTAGAGACAAACAAGTTCTGTTGATTATATGTTTTTTAGTTTGCAGTTTAGCTTGTCCTCAGTCTCCTTTTTTAAAAGGAATGCTTTGCTGTTTCTACTTTGAAGCTAAATTCTTCATCCTCCTTTCTTCCTAATCATGCTAGGATAAAAATGCTGACATTTAATTTCAACTGTTTTCTTTCCAGAAAAAAAAATGATATACCCTCACTGCTGCTAAAAAATAAATGATGCATTGCTAGTGATTGGAAGGCCAGCAAGTTTGGATCATGTGGTTTGTATTATAGTGCTCTCCTCCCCCGGTGCCTATGGTTAATCCTTATCTGCAAAACTAAAATATTTCTGCTGTTAAGCATATTCCCACAGCAGCGGCAGCCTTCTCTTTTCCAGTGGCCAGCTGGATGCCAGTTTGGATTTTGTACTGCACCAAGATCACTTTAATCTAATTCTATTTCCATTCCAAGAACGCCATTTGTACATTGTCCAGCTTGGAAATGTTAACTTGACACTACTGGCCACGATGTGTCATTTCTCTTCAAGTGGCAAATTTCCAATAACCTGCCAGTGGAGCATTTACGCTGGAATGTTTCTGCACACACCAAAAATATACTATTTGTTCTTTTGTAAAAGGTCATGCCAAAATGTGAAAATTTGCTAGGTAATGGCTGGGCTGAAGCTGGCTGGTTTCAGCCACTTTATATCGGGCTAGGCCAATTTTGTTTTGTTTCGCAAAGAGATGCATTACTTCCGAAACTGAGACTCTGCTGTCTCTGTAATATATTCCTTTTTTTCTCTCTTTCTGACATTCTCATAGTTTACTCCTGTCCTGAACTTCATGCGGCAGGAATGGGACAGCTAACTCTTAGAAGAAGTCTGAAGGAATCTCTTTTGAGTTAAATCAAGGGCTGTGTAATATTAATCGGAAGGCTGCAATATATGTGTCCATATTTTATACAGCTATCACAGGTTCAGATCTGGAGACAGCCTAAATAATATAGTTTAGGCATATGTTCCAAGTTCAAAATTTTCCAAGCTATCAGAACAAACCCCATATTTCAGATGAAAACGTTGCTATTCCCAGCAGTGCTGTGTCAAGCATTTTAGCTATCCTGAGCACTGCAGCTGAACTTCTATTTTATGACTTGTGATTAGGTTGGGGATATTTTTCCCCTCTCCCTAGCTTAGTATGTTGAGACACAGAAACTGCTGTAAGTTTAGCCTAGCCTGGATGGGACGATGTGAGAAATGGAAAGCTGAGGGAAAGCAGCAGTTTATAACCACATGCCTCATGTCAAGGGTAACTCTCCTGTTCCCTATTTCTTCAGTAAGAACTCGTGACTCCTAGCAGCTGCCTGGAAGTAAGTTGCAGCACTGCTTATTCTTAAACAACTTGTTTCATGGAAGTTAGAATTCATGTGGATGGATTGTGTACGGCAGGGGTCTCCAACCGCCGGTCCGCGGACCGGGCCCGGGCCGTTGGGGGTTTTCAGCCGGTCCGCGGCGCCAGGGCCCCCTTGGCCTTTCCGCGCTGCCCACCCGATTTGCCCCCTCTGCTCCTCTGCCACCTCCTGCCTTTCACCGCAGCTCCTCCCGCACCCGGAACGCACGCCCTGCCCGCCTCACATTTGCCGAGAGGACTTTCGCCCCGGGCTCTCAGCAAGGGGGCTGCATGAGAGGCGGGGCCGGCGGAAGGTGATATTCAATGTCGGGGACGCACGGGCGGTTTTGCGCGCGCTCCCTATCTCCCTGCTAGCCCACTCGGAATACTGAATTCAAAATAAGAAAAGCCTTCGCCGGCAAAGGCTTTTCTTATTTTGAATACGTATTCCGAGTGGGCTAGCAGGGAGATAGGGAGCGCGCGCAAAACCGCCCGTGCGCCCCCGACATTGAATATCACCTTCCGCCGGCCCCGCCTCTCATGCAAACCCCCTTGCTGAGAGCCCGGGGCGAAAGTCCTCTCGGCAAATGTGAGGCGGGCAGGGCGTGCGCGCGTCACCGCTGAGAAGAACGGAGAGAGAACGAGAGTGAGTGAAAGCAACAGACAGCAAGATAGAGAGAAAGTGAGAAAGAGAGAGTGAGAGAAAGGGGGGGAGAGAAAGAGATAGCAAGAGAGAGAGAACAAGAGAGAGAAAGAGCGTGAGAAACAAAACAAGAGAGAAAGAGTGAGAGAGAGAGAAAGCAAAAGAGACAGAAAGAAAACAAGAGAGAGAAAGTGAGAAGAAGAGAGAGAAAGAGGGGGAGAGAGAGAGAGAGAGAAAGAGAGAGGGGGGAGAGAGAGAAAGAGAGGGAGAGAGAAAGAGAGAGGGAAAGGTGGAGAGAGGGGGGAGAGAAAGAGGAGATAAAGGAAGAGGAGAGAGAGAAAGGAAGAGAAAGAAAGAAAGAGGGATAGAAAGAGAGAGAGAGTGAGAGATGCTCAGTGAGCCTTTCTTTGAAGTTGCCTTTCTTTCTTTCTTTCTTTCTTTCTCTTTCTTTCTTTCTTTCTTGCTCTTTTTCTTTCTCTCTTTTACCTTTCCTTCCTCTATTTCTTTTCTTTCTCCTTCCTACCTTCTTCCCTCCCTCCCTCCAGTCCTTCCTCTCTTACTCTCCCCTTTCATAAGTTTCCTTGCTTCCTTCCTCTGTTCCTGTCCCTTCCCTCTTTCCTTCTTTCTTCCTTCCTTCCTTCCTTTCCTCCCTCCATTTCTTGCTTTCCTTTTCCTTCCTCCCTTCTTTCCTCCCTCATTCCCTTCTTTCACTCCTTCCTCTCTTACTCTCCCCTTTCACACCTTTCTTTGCTTCTTTGCACCCTTCTTCTGTTCCTGTACCTTCCCTCTTTCCTTCCTTCCTTCCCACCCTCCGTCCATTCATTCACCCATTCCTCTCTTGATCGCCCCTTTTACGGCACCGCTGACAGCTAGCTCCCCCCCCCCACCGGGCCATGGAAAACTGGTCTAGCTGAAAGCCGGTCCCTGGTGCAAAAAAGGTTGGGGACCTCTGGTGTACGGGATGTATTTTGTATCTGGCGAATGGAGGTAACAGGCAAATGAAAGAAAGTCGATGAGCATGTCCAAGGCCTGTTCAGATACAATTCTTTGCTAATATTGTTGAGGTTGTAATGGAGTTTTTTTTTGCTATGCGTTAATAATTTGGATTAACTTGTTGAGTTCTGGTTAAATCTTGTGCTGTCCAGATTTTTGTATCACATGTTGAGCTTTAGAAAAGCAAGGTGAGTTTTAGAAAAGATTTATAGCTCAAATGACCTTTGCTTTTATCTGGGTTGATTTCTTGAGCCTTGGAGCACTTTTCAAAGTGGTTATTATATGCTGTGGGGTTAGTTGTTGTTGTTGTTGTTGATGTTGCTGCTGCTGCTGCTCTTCTTCTTCTTCTTCTTCTTCTTCTTCTTCTTCTTCTTCTTCTTCTTCCTCTTCCTCTTCCTCCTCCTTCTCCTACTCTTCCTCCTCCTCCTCTTGGAACATGCAACTTTTATTTAATTGAAGTATAGCCAATTTGAGCATTCTAATAGAACATTTTGAACAGGATTATTTTGTTCCTGAAACAAAACATTTTCTCCATTTTGTTCACATCCCTAGTATAATTCATTAATTAGTTTATTTATAAACATTTGTAAATTACCATGCATCAGAGGTGGGTTCAGGGATGGGTTCCTCCGGGTTTGGACCAGTTCACCTGAACTGGTAGCGACCCACTGTGATGTCACAATGATGTCATCACAAACTGGATTGGTCAGTGCCACTCCATGATCCCCAACATCTTTTTAATTTTCCCATTTTGTTTTCCTTCTGCACATGCATAGAACCAAGTTTCTGGCACTGTGCATGCATTGTCATTTTGTTTTTGTAGTTGTTGGTTTAAAAAAACAATTGGGGTTTTTTTTGCACTGTGCAAATTGCACACATGCCCCCAAGGCGTGGCAACGTGGCATGGGAGTAAGCGAACTGTCAACAATTAGGGACCCACCTCTGATTGGGTTCTACCCAGTTTGGACTGGCTCGCCTGAACCAATAGTGACCCACTGGTAATGTCACAATGACATCACTGAACCAGATCGGTTGGTGCCAGTCTATGGGCACCGCCATCTTTTTAATTAAAAAAAAAGTTTTTTTCTTCTTCTGCATGTACACAGAAGCCAAGGTTCTGGCACTGTGCATGCATCACCATTTTTATTCAGTGTTGTTGTTTTTTTTTAAAAAAATGGGGTTTTGCATTGTACATGCACGTGTTGCAGAAAGTGTGTCTATACCCACAAAGCTTGGCCAGATGGCGTGGGAGGAAGCGAACTGGCAATGAGGTAAGTTGGAACCAAGCCCTGGGTGGGTTCCTCCTGGTTCAGATCAGTTCACCTGAACTGGTGGCGACCCACTGGTGACATCACAATGGTTAGGTTAGGTTAGGTTTATTGGATTTATATGCCGCCCCTCTCCGCAAACTCGGGGCGGCTCACAACAATAATAAAAAACAGTACAGTACACAGTACCAAATCCAATGCCCACCCATCCAGTTCCAATTGAAATTAATAATCTCATAAAAAACAGTATATATAAAAAACAGGCACACAGTCAATCAATCAACAAAACAACATGGGCAAGGGGGAGGTGTTTTAGTTCCCCCATGCCTGACGGCAAAGGTGGGTCTTAAGGAGTTTACGAAAGGCAGGGAGGGTGGGGGCAATCCTAATCTCAGGGGGGAGCTGGTTCCAGAGGGTCGGGGCCCCCACAGAGAAGGCTCTTCCCCTGGGTCCCGCCAGACGACATTGTTTAGTCAACGGGACCCGGAGAAGGCCAACTCTGTGGGACCTAACCGGTCGCTGGGATTCGTGCGGCAGGAGGCGGTCCCGAAGATCACAGAACTGGTGCAGCCATCTTTTTAAATTTTTATTTAAAAAAAAAAATTCTGAGCATGTGCAGAAACTGAGTTTCTAGCCCTGTGCATGCATTGCCATCTTGTTTTCAGGGTTTTAAAAAAATATTTTGGATTTTTTGTCATTGGGCATGCACACACCTGTGAAGAACGTATGCATCCCCAAGGTCAGGGGTGGGCTACTAGGCAGAACAGGGGGAACACCCATTCTGTTGACGGAAATGGAGTGCATAGGCTTGCTTCATTGCCATCCAATGTGCATGCGCCATGCACACACACTGTCGCGATTCTGGGACAGGTTTTTTTGCTTCCATGCATGCATGGAAGCAAAGAAACCAGCAATTTTTCCTGCCAGAAAGAGATGCACAGCAGCTGAATCTCACTGCCGCACCTAGAGCAGTAGCTGGGGCTGGCAGTAAAAGTGGCCTGCTCCAGCTCTGGCCACGTGGCTTGCTCTTTTATCTCCCAGGCCGCAGGAGAGATGCCTGCAGCATGGGAGAGCACAGAACAGGCCACATGGCAAGAATTGGGGTCAGCTGGCCTGCTTCCTGTGCCATGGTCCCTGCAGGAGGTGATCCAGGTAAGCAGGGGCGAGTGGTGTGGTGAGCGAGGATGAGTGGCGCAGCAGGGGGAGTGAGGGCGAGTGGCATGGCACAGGGAGTGAGGGCGAGCCGCGCAGCCGAGACTGGCAGTTCTTACCTTGATTTTCCGGTTGCAAGCAACCAGCAACTCTTGTTTCCAATTTCTAGATGATTTTTGCTTCCACACGCAACTTTGCATGAGATTTGGCTTCTGAACATGTGCAGAAGCCAAATCACGTGCCGGGCACAGGTGCACACAGGGCGTGCCCGCAGTGGCACACTCCTGGCGCATTCTGGTAGGGCTGCAATTGGTAGCCTGCCCCTGCCCAAGATGCATCTATGTGGCGTGAGAGGAAGCGAACTGGCAGTGAGATAAGTTAGAACCCACTCGTTCATGTACATTTTCTAAGGTGATAAACAGTAGCAATGAAATCTAAAGACAAAGGCCAAAGAAAAGCAGGAAAATCATAGCTGGTGAGTTAATTAAATCTTTTATAGTTATACTATCAACTTGAATACAGTGTGGAAAAGATGCTGTTGTCAGGTGAGTTTTCCTAAACAGGGTATTCCATAGAGTAAAACAACTTGTCTAATCTTGAAAGGTGGAAGACTAAAGTTAAGCTCTTTGAAGATGATTAGAGTGCACAAACAGACAAACAGACTCTGTAAAAGAAGACAGGGTTTTATAGAAGATACTGTTTTCAATGCATTTATGTGCCTTGATTCTAGTCTATTGTTATTTAGTCTTACAAAGACTTTATCTTTGTCTTTAGATTTTTTTCTGAAAGAATATTTGCCTTTCCTGTGTACTACTATGCATACCTCATTTCCTTCTAACCCATGCATTATTAGATTAATATAATTTAATTTAGGTACCAAACCAACACAAACTTCTTTTAGGCACTGTTAAGGTGCCTAAGTTAATAAAATTGAAAATACAATATAATAAAGTTTAAAAAAGAAGAAAAAAGGGAATAAGAAAGAGAATAAAAAACAAGAACAGATGATGTCCAGTTAATTATACTCACATCCCCAAACATATCCTACAGGGACCAAAACCACCATCGGCCAAGGTTGGGAAGCAGTAATGGGCAGCCAAATATTTTACTGCCACACTGTGGGTGTGGCTTATTTTGTGGGTGTGGCTTAATGGTCATGTGACTGTGTAGGAGTGGCTTGCCGGCCATGTGACCACCTGGGAGTGGCTTGAATGATCGTCATCGTTCAAGTGAACTGTTGAGTCCTTGACTTACAACCTTACCATTGTCGCTTGCTGAGGTAACAATTTCCTTCATGTTTCCTGTGCTCTCCTTCCTGGGTCATCCCCCCCCACCTCAGGCCAGGTAGCTAGGTGAACGGGTGCTGCCAGAAGCATAAATGCTGCCAGCGCCGCTTCTGCCCACACTTTCTGCTTGCACCTCAGATGGGAGGTGGCCATGTGAGGCTGGGGGAAGCCGGGCAGGAGAGAGGGAAGCTTGTCCGAGGCCAGGAAGGAGGAAGGAGGAAAAAAGCAAGGAGCTCAGATGCAGCAATAGCAGGGAATAAAAAAAGTCAAGCTGAGACCAGTAATCCAGAAAGTGACAGCCGTCGATCAGCTGGAGCTGCACATGCATTTTCATTTCTGCCGGTGGAACTGCATTCCACCCCATCCTGCCTGCTGCCCACCCCTGTTGGGGAGAAACGTCAATTCAGAGGGCAGATACCATGGCAGAGAAGACACACTTCCTGGATCCTGATAGATGACACTGTTTAGTTGATGAACTTGAAATGTGCCAACCCTATTGCTTCATACTGGTTGAGTAGACACTACGACAAATAGGCATTCCCTCAGATAACAAAGTGCTCTGCCATCTAGGGGTTTGTTTGTTTGTTTATTCCTTGATTCGCACCTGGAAGCATACTATACATACAGTGCAATTCATGGAGCAAGGATGTCACATGGACATGTCAAGGCATGCCTATTTCTGCCTGAGTTGCTGTATTCTAGACCAGCTGAATTTTCCAAGTGGTCTTCAGGGACAGTCCCATGCAGTACTTAAGCATGAGTGATTGTCTGAAAGGATTTCCTGATCCAGGAAAGAATTTAACAGGCATATCAGATGGAGTTGTGCAAATACCTTCTTGACCACATGTATCCCCTGCTCATTGACCAAGAGTTGTGAGTCCAGGATGGCTCTTGAATGCATACCATTCCCAAATGACAAAGAACCTACCAATAGAAGGTTAACAATGGAATATTCCTATATCCAGGTGACCCTAATGCCCAAAGATAATCTGTCTTGGTAGGAATGAGTTGGAAACCCATTCAACTTCCAAGCCTAGAGACATAACTTTGAGATCTCATCTGGGTGTCCTAGAATTAAAATATACAATTGGGTATCATCTAGTTTGGTTTGGTTTGATTTGTTATGATTGTTTTAGTCCAAGTTGCCTATGGAGTTGTATGTTTTAAGTGCATATATTGTTTGTATTTGTATTTTTAAGGTGCCCAGAGTCTATAGGAGTGGGGCAGCTATAATACATTGAAATAAATAATAATTATAGTGCTGATAGCACCAAATTTCATATGTTTGGATGACCTCAGTCAGAAAATTCATGTAAAGGTGAAAGAGCATTGAACATTCCTACAAAGGAGGAACCTAGGGTCCCTAGCCAATATTAATTGCAACTGGTCCTTTCCTTGATTGCAACAATGGAAAATCTCCACCAATTCCCAACCTCTGGAGCCATTATAGAAGGATACTATGATTAAGAATATTGAAAGCTGTATTTAAAAAGAGATCAAGAAACCTACATCTAATATCTACAATCCCTCATGTATTGGTCTCAATTAATAATATTTTACATTTTTTCAAAGCACATTCTAAACCCATATTTTCCTTATTTTTACAATAGAGCAGTGTATCTGCACACAAACACACACACTAAATTAAATGAAAATTCATTCCTTCTATCAATAGATATAGTGACTAGTTTTGATAGCTTCTTTATCAATTTTATCACCTTCATGACCAAGATCAAAACGATTAATGACATGCATATGAGTACATCCCAAAGAGGGGAAATTAAGGTAAAATAATAAACTACTGTATTTATTTCTTGAAGTCAAGATAAATAAATACACCCACGTTACCAAGTGTTCTCTAAGTACTATTTGGAAGTGAAATTGAAGTTGAGTCATGAAGAAAATCTAGGGAAGGGTTGTAGCCTAAATAAGTGTACAATAACATTTGCCATGGGATGCTAGAAGATAAAATCAACTGGTTTGACTGATAAATGGGAGACTATGTTTCCCTTTCTGATGAACCTTCATACTTTGTCACACATTAGTATATTTACAACTATGACTCTGATAGATCTAGTTTGGTATGGAAGGGTTTTTCAATTGGTGCAGTGGTGAAGCTGCTGGTCTAGAAATTATGAATTGTAAGTTCTAATCCTGCTTTAGGCATGAAAGCCGTCTGGATGACCTTGGGCTATTCACTCTCTCTCAGCTCAACCCACCTCACAGGGTTGTTGTTATGAGAAAAAAGAAGGAAGAAATATTATTTATTTATTTATTATTTAGATTTGTATGCCGCCCCTCTCCGAAGACTATGTATGTTTGCTGCTTTGAGTTACTTATAAAGTAATAAAAGCAGGATAGAAATCAAATAAATAAATAGTAAGTAAGTCAGTAAAGTAAGTAAGTAAATAAAATGTTCATTCTACTACAGCTATGGAGACTGCATGGTCATCTGGAAATCCTTAGAGTTCATCATCTGTACCGGTCTAATTCTAAGTGGATGTGTGTTAGGGGATTGGATATGAGATGTTTGATTCAGTTCCAAAGAAAAGAGTGAAGAAGCATTCCACAAAACATATGGAAACATTATTTTCAGGAATCAAAGTTAACTTAGTTGTTAAGGCCTAGTCTTCTCCTGCTGTTAATTGTCACATTGAATTTAACTTCCCAAACCCAAATTGGATGATTCCCACATTTTCCTACTTACAAGAATTACAGAAATATGAACGAGATGTTTAAATATTATTTGTTTAGACATATTATCCAATGGTCTAAACAGAGCTGGGGAACTGGGTACTGCAGTTTCAAAACTTCAGCCAACATATCCAACGATCAGGGATTGTACAAGTGGTTTGTATGGACAAATACTAGGAAAGTTACAGGTATCACATCTTGGTCTAGAATACACATGAAAACTTAAAAAGGGGAGGAAACTATTGGTGGAATATGCTGTTCTTTGAAAATATGTTAAGAAATATGCTATTCTTTGTAAAGTTTATTTTGTTTTGTTAAAATTAACGTAATGGAAAGATGACATTGCATTTACAAAAGTGACATATGCTTACAGTTATATACACATGTAAGAAGAGAGCCCCAAATTCTAGCAACTGACTTCCTCCAAAGTCAAAATTTCTGCCCATATTATGAACAAATCAAACTGCTTTTTAAAGTTTTGTTCAACACTGTGCTCTCAATAGTTGGTGTTATGATACTGGAATAGAATAAAGCACATATATTACAGCCTTATGAATGCAAATCCTTGACCAAAGGGGCAAAGAAGTATCCTCAGAGATTTAAGGAGATTGTTATTACTTCCAGCAATACAATTTATAGTTCTGAAATAATATTACCGGTATATTTTGGGCTGCCTTCCATAATTGAAATAAGAAGTTGTGTTTTCTTCTGTGATTTGGCATCAGGAATGTTTTGAAATGGGAAATGATGTTTTTTTGTGTTTCATTCAAGTAATTTCAATTTTTTAATTTTTTTCTTGAGCTTCCCTTATCAGCTAAAGAAAAACTGAGTTAAGGAATAGAGTTTATGACATCCCATAAATATATAAAGAATATATAAATGAAACACAATTTGAAAGAATTTGGGAATTCTGGGAAAAAAATTGAAAAAGCATCATCTCATCAGATCTGATCTCCTTAAACCAACAAAAGTGTTCTTAAATCTGGAAATTCTCAGGTTCCCATTTGATTTGCAGTGGATTTCATAAGATTTAGTTGCACGAATTTTCAAGAATTGGGTTTCATGTTTCTGCTGCTTTCCATTTTGATATGGAAATCCAAATTATTTTAATGGATTCACATTGTGTGTGTGTGTGTGTACGTGTGTGCACGTGTGTGTCAACTTTTTGTTACTACTTTATGAACAGAAGATAAACACTTCATCTAAGGTTAGAAACTGAAGAGGCATTAAATCTCTGGAACAATTTTCTCTAATCTGGATAATTTTTTTTAAAAAAAATTACAGTATTATATTTTCTACTTTGATTTTATTGTAGTTGGACTTAGATGGTGCTCAAATAGAACAAATTACATAAAATTAAATTATAACTGATGGAGAATTCTGGGAATGACATGATTTTTTTAATGGATTGAGGAAGACCTGTCTACTGATAGCTACATGGATACTTCTCTGAGATTCATCTGGATAACTCTTTGTTCATAAAGGTGTAGGGTCTCCTGCTTGAGCAGGAAGTTGGATTAGAAAACTGCCCAGACTCTATTATAGTGTTACCGTTACTGATTCTGTTTTAACAACAATAAAGCTTGATTTGGCAAATTATTATAACTAAAACATCTCTATCATTTCTACTGTGGTAATAAGAGCCTGCAGAAGCTGCATTCCCAACTCAAATACAGTTTTCCAACCAAGCCTGATGGTCTACCAGGTACTTGAAGAACTTCTAATTTGGGCTGTTTCAATAAGTCAGTAGACAAATGAGCACAGAGTATCTCTGCAGGGGTGAACTTCAAAATTTTTTAGCAAGGGATTCTCTGCCCAGTGGTGGGTGTGGCCATCGTAGGCATGCCCTATATGGCCTCCTGCACCATGGCTTTCCTCAAGCGTCTGGGAAGGCAAAAACGGCTTCCCCAGGCTTCGGAGGACCCTCTGGAGGCTGGTAACGGACCTATTTCCAGCCTTCCTGAATTCCCTGTAGGCTCAACTTTCACTCTTCCCGAGCCTCCACATGTACCCTGCATTCAAAATGGGCCATGTGGGCACTACTATGAGGGGAGAGGTGGGGTGGGTGGGACCAGCCAGGAGTGGGATTTGGGGGTTCTCCAAACTGTATAGAATCTTAGCTTAACCCCTGCAAATTTCCAGTAGCCCACTCCTGTATCTCTGGTTCTGCAATAGAGATACTGTCTCTGAGAGAACAGCAGCATACGCCAGACTTCTTTCAAAAGCTCGAGTATTTGTTATTACAATTCACAGGAAAAATCCAGAGCAGTAAACTTGACATGGTGCATGTGGAAGAACAACAAAGGAGAATTGTTTCTTCTTTCTGGTCCAGCTATGCCCAGAATTGGTCCTTGAGGAAATGATATGGTGCAACCTGTCATACAGGCTTTGCTACAAAAGTAAAACAGCTTCTTTAGTTCATTCACATCTAATTTATTTATTTTTGATGCTTATTATGCTTGGCAAGTCTAAGAGAAGGAGAAGGTAGATGGATGAGTTCAAAGAGACGAGTGGAATGTCCCTGGAAGAGCAATGAATTATCACTAAAGGAGGTCAAAGTGGCAAGCATTTGTCTATGTAGTCACTTGGAAGCCAACTAGATTTGAGGATAACTAATTAATTATATCACACCTAATTCCATAAAGGAGAACTCAAGGCAACAAAGCCTATCATGATTTAAAAATCTTTGAAATCTGAACAAGAAATAAAACTCTTTTAAACAATCTTAAAACTCCAAGAATAATAGCATTTATCAAGATAATAAGAAAACATAAAACCAAGATACGTTCAGAGGCTATTAATTTTTAAACAAGGGCCTTCTCAAAAACCCATGTTTTTATGGACAGCCTTAAGCAATACAAGGTTGCAGTCTAATAAATCTGTATCAACAGAGCATTCCTCAAGGGAATAGCCCCCAAGAAGAATTTAGATCTTACATACGCATGCCTGGCTTCAGAAGGCCGGAGCTGATGATGAAGACCACAGGACAGATCTGAGGGCACCCATGTTATGAGACATTGAACACTGGCATTTTGCATTTAACCTAGAAAATAATAGGCAACCAATCTACTATATTTAAAGGATCATCTGAATTACCTAAATATAAAATTCAACAAATATTCAGCAGATTCTACAGCATCTACATGTAGCTTGTGCATAAGCAAGTGAAACAGAAATAGTTGTGCTTTTGGCAAAAGGGTCATTTAGATTCCAAGGATTTAAGAAAATAACATTGTTTGTTGGGGCAGGGGGAACCTAATGCTTGGAGGCAGTAAAGGGCAGCCATTCGTTGCCCTACTGGAATGCTCTGGAGGGGGTGCGCATGTACATGTGCACTCACCCACCCTTTAGCTCCCTGCACATGCACAGAGTCGTGGCCTGAGGCACCAGCAGGAAGAAATTCTCCCGGAAGGAGAGCAGCTCATCGAGGAGATGACGCTCCCCCGTCATCCACTTGCCAGAGTCTCCCCCCACGAGCTGTTCTCCTTCAGGGAGGATTTCTTCTTGCTGGTGGCTCCCAGCCTGGACTGACCACGGCGGCTCTGCCACTGCTGCTGCTGCCAACATAGCTGGCTGCCAGTGGCGGGGCTGAGTCTTGTGAGGTGCGGCAGTGGTTGTCAAGCCCAGCCTGGAGCCACTAGCGGGAAGAAATGCTCCTGGAAGGAGAGAAGCTCGTTGGGAAGATAACTCTCCCCCGTCGCCCTTGTCGCCTGCTTGAAAGAGTTTCCCTGACAAGCTGCTCTCCTTCCGGGAGGATTTCTTCCTGCTGGTGGCTCCTGGTCAGGATTGACCGCTGCCGCCACGCCTTGTACTAGCCCCATGGCTGATGGCCAGCTGCATTGCCTGCCGGACAAGTGCCACACTCTCTGGGTCCATCTAGTGGGGGCGTGCTGTTGCTGCTAGCTGGGGTGGCAGATTCAGCTGCTGCACATGCGCAGAAGCCAAATCTCGCTTGCACAGTGCGTGCACGGCTGGCGGTGATGGAGCTGCATGCGTAACTCCATTTCTGCTGGTGGAATGGCGTTTGATGCCATTCCACTTCCTGCTCACTCCTGCTTGGATGAAACCACGAGAGACTCTGAGGAAAATAAAGGATCTTAAAACATTGGTTGAGAAATAAAATCAGACTTTTTGCTGAAGGCCAAGAAAAACGTTTATTGTTTTGTTGAACATCTTTAAACTGCAGGTCTACTGCTCATCTTTTGCTTGTTTTCTCCAGCATTGTTTTATTTAGTTACTATTCCATCAAATGTTTGAACAGTTGTAAGGTATAATGCCAGTATTATAACTCCAATTTAGCAGACTGTTCATCTCATAACTACAACATTAATTTGGTATTTAACTGAATGTACTTTGTCAAATATTTTGTGTGTGTGTGTGTGTAAAAACTGTTCTTAACTCACTCTGTCAAAGTACAGACTTATATTTGATTTTTGGTGCTAAGTAGAAGGACTTTGCATGTGTAGAATCCTAAATGTGAATACTCTTCATGTATTCTTTCCTTGGCTAAAGCCTTTTTTAAAAAAATGCTTCCAGACTTTTCAAAAGTTTGTAATGGCTTTTGAGGTTCTCTTTTGTTTGTTGAAATTTTAAGAGCGGCTTCTCTGTGTTTGTAATTGTTTATTTCTGTGGTGATACTATAATTGCATACTTACTGTTTTGTATTATATTCAAAATATTTTTACATATTTTTACATTGACTTAACTGTTGGCACAGAGATATAGCTAGGTAAACAATCAAATAACTAATAGGCAGAGTTGTCCATGCCCAAGACTCGCCCCAATCGATGAATATTTGCATTCAATTCATATTAATCAACAAAACTTTATAGTCACACAATATAGGGGAAGCCAGGCTGATGGATAGCTTTTCAACCCACAGCTCCCAAAAGCCATAAACATTATCCGAGCTCTTTCGGGATGCAGCATTCCAATCCAATCAAGCCAGACCCTGTTCTAAATTATCTTAACACACAGACATACACATTAATCAGATTGGAGTAATAAATAGATAGGATGAAAGCTTGAATTTGGAAGGATGGCTTTAATTAATAAAATGACCAGGACCATCACATACTTCAATCCAAGCCTTTACCTCCACAAAAGGGAATTTCCTCTTGCAATCTCACTTCTGGGATTTAGAGCACTTTCACAGACTAGGGGCAAGATTATTATTTCTTTAAAAAGAAGTAAAAAATATTTTCAGGAACCAACATGCTGAGTTAATTTAGGGGGTTAATTTAGGAAGGAAGGAAGCAAGGAAGGAAGGAAAGAAAGAAAAAAAGAAGGACAGAGGAAGGAAGGAAGGAAGGAAGGAAGGAAGGGAAGAAGCAAGGAAGCAAGGAAGGAAAGAAGGAAGGTTGGGTCATGGTTCAAAGAAGAATTTGTGCATCTTCTTGAGATTGTATGGCCAAACCAAGCTTTATTTCGGTAATTTAACATTCAAGGTCCATTTGAATTAACAAAATCTCTGTGGGAGATAAGGACCTTAGGGCAGAAAGATGATATATTTATAAAAATAAATTCATAAAGGACAGTAAACAAATGCTTTTAATACCAGTGAAGCATTCTTGCCTAGAATCAAAGTTGCCCAACCAATGGTTAGCATGGCTCCTCTGCTTTTCAGTTCTGATTTAAAACTTAATGAAATCTGTAGTTCAACTGAGAACTACATAAAAATACAAAAACATGTTACCTTCCAGAGGAGCCCTAGAAATAAAATGCTCGATTACTGAAGAAATGATCATGTATACTGTACTTACAATTAAATTCATTGTTTCTTTTTTACCCTTTCAAATTATGCAGAATATTTATGATGTTGTCAGTTCACTCTTGGGTTAGCAAAGACAACTGAATAACCCTGCAATAATTCTATCAGCACCCAACAAGCAGTATCAGACTGGGCTTTCTCCAAAGCAAAGGGGTGAAATGATTGGGGCTTAGTGAACTACAATGAAGTTAAAAGTATTTCAATATCTGATTTTTACTGATGGCCACTGACTACTAGGGCATTTCAGGATGGGGCAGCTGCTATCACATCAAAGCAGATAGGTCTCTATGTCCCAGCCTAGAATTCTTGTTGGTATTATTTAATGTATTCATTACAGAACCATCCATAATATTTAATATAGTTGTTGGTAACACCATCTAAGGAAGTTTACCTCCCCCCCAACCCTGTCTTTAAGGTAGATAATCTCTATTACTGCTCAGGACTGTATGACCTAAAAAATAGAAAACATGGCAACTGAGATAGAATCACAAGACAAATAGGATCTGCCCAAGTACAAATATAAAGATCCTTCACAATGCAGTTATAGAGAGGCCAATATTACAACGAAGAGTGGTTTGTGGGGAAGTAGATGCTACCAGTTATGGGTTTTGTTTTTTTCTTCAGGCATGTAGATAACTATTCAAAATGACAATCTGGAAGGACTGTGAATTCTACACTGGTGCTTTAATTCTGCACTTCAATGTAACTTAGGGTTTCGATGGTCCATTTTTATTCTGCTGGATTGCAGTCATTATTGTTAGTATTATGTAGTTATGTTAGTTATGTATTGTTGTTAATTATGTACATAACTATTTGGGTTTGGCAATATATAAAATAAACCAACAATGTATGCTTACATGTGTTAGAACACTATTGCTTTAAGAGCTAGTGTTACGGATTGCCATAAGAGGGAGCTAGAAGCATGATTCACTCTTTCAAATATTCTCTGCTATTTCTGTTTTATTTTTGTGACTATGTTGTAGTAAGAACTGTGTGTTCAAATGATGGTTTATGTATTTGTAAGCTGGAAAAGTAAGCTTATAGTATTGTATATTTATTGAGATGTATTGACTGATTTAACTGTGTATGATTAGGACTGTTCTTGACTAAGATATTTGCCAGAGTAAATAATACTTTATACACTTAATGCATCTGTATTGTATTGTTGAATTATTATTTGTATATCAGCTGGATATCTGCAAGATTATCAAGTTTCCTCTATGTATGTGTATCTTTGACCACTCAGACATAACTCTGCACACTCCTTAGCCGTTATTAAGGTTTGCCCCACAATCAGCCAGGTGTTTAGATTGGATTTGGCATTTTTGTCAATCTATTGAGCCCTTCCCTAGAGTGATGTTGATGTTGTTGCTTGATGAGGTTAAAGGTTCTGTTGCAGAATATAAGATAAACAAAGTTGCTTTTTGCAACTGACTGGTAGTGACTTTCTCAGTGGTGATGGTGTTCAAGTGGTGCACCAGATGTATTGGGATTGCACCTACAGTGCCTGCTACTATTGGTACTGACTTTGTTTTCTTTCATCACAGTCTTTTTTCTTCTATTTGTGGGTCTTTGTACATCCTGATTTTCTCCAGTTTTTCTATTCTTTCCTCTCTAGAGAACATTTTTTTTGTCTTTATATTGACAATTGTTAAATCTGAGGTGTTACATGGCAAAAGGCTACTTTGCTTGAATTCTAAAGACTCAAAACACTTTAGCTTCTTCATTTTCTATTACTTTGTTCATTTTATGGTGCTACCATTATTTTTACTTCAAGTGGTATTTCATGGGAAAAGGAAAAAAAGGAAAGGAAAGGAAAGAGAAAAATGACACCAGCCATTCTCTCCAAAGGCATGGGCAAAGAATCATACCTTCGGTACCCTTTGAAAGACCAGTAGGGTGGAACATTTGGATTTGTGGGAGGGGGGCTTCATTCCAGAGGGTAGGCTATGCTACATATAAGGTATTCTTCCAGAGTCCTAATAGGTGACATTGTTTAATTCAAGGGTTCCCAAACTTGGCAACTGTAAGACTTGTGGACTTCAACTTCCAGAATTTGCCAGCCATCTGGATAGATAATTCTCGGAGTTGAAGTCCACAATTCTTAAAGTTGCCAAGTTTGAGGACCTCTGGTTTAATTGATAGAATCCTGAGTATGTCAGCCCTTCCAGATCAAACCAACTGGGTAAATTAGAGACAACTAGTCCCTCAAATAATCAAACCCTATGCCAGTGATGGCAAACTTTTTTTCCTTGGGTGCCAAAATAGTGTGTACACATTCTATCGCACATGCATGAGTGCCCACCCCCATAATTCAATGCCTGGGGAGGGCAAAATCAGCTTCTCCCCCCTCGGAGGACCTCTGGAGGCCAGAAATGGCCTGTTTCCCAACTTCTGGTGGGCCCTGTGGGCTTGTGTTTTGCCCTCCCCAGGCTCCGAAAGCTTTCTTGGAGCAAGGGGAGGGTAAAAACACTCCCCCCATCCACCCAGAGGATTGATGGAAGTGAAAAACACCCTCCCAGAGCCTCTGTGTGAGCCAAAAATCAGCTGACTGGCACATACATGCATATTGGGGCTGAACTAGGGCAACAGCTCGTGTGACAGCAGATATGGCTCTGCGTGCCACCTGCGGCACCCTTGCCATAGGTTTGCCATCACTGCCCTATGCTATAGGTGTCAAACACACCACATCATGTTGCCGTTACATGATGTATCACAATTTTTTTCCCTTTGCCGAGCTGGGACAGGCATGATATACCCTGCCCACAGGCCGCCAGTTCACATCTCTGCCCTATGCCATGTAGGCTTTGTAATTTTGTACAGTCAAAAATGTGACAATAGTTATGGTATGTTGTTCTCCTTGTCTCTTCAGGGAATGGTGGCACTGTGTTACATGTCATCTGTCATGCATCTACCTGCTTTTCTTCCCCAGGTACCAGTTATAATTATCAATGTTGATACCAGATGTAAGAGAATAATATAAACATAGTCAGTCAGGATCAAATAAAGGCATATAAAATCCCACAATGACCAATGAAATGCTTCTGAGACACAGGTCAAGCAATGACACAGTAAGAGGTTGCTTACATGGTGATTATATTTTCTTGAAAAAAAATAAAAGACCAATCAGAAAAGGGGACAAATTTGAAAGAGGCTCATAAGAATTCTTTATATTCATAATTTTGCTTTACTTTTGCTCTCGCAGCTGCATTCTGCACGATTTGAAGTTTCCGAACACTCTTCAAAGGTAGCCCCATGTAGAGAGCATTACAGTAGTCGAACCTCAAGGTGATGAGGGCATGAGTGACTGTGAGCAGTGACTCCCGGTCCAGATAGGGCCGCAACTGGTGCACCAGGCAAACCTGGGCAAACGCTCCCCTCTCCACAGCTGAAAGATGGTTCTCTAATGTAAGCTGTGGATCGAGGAGGACGCCCAAGTTGCGGACCCTCTCTGAGGGGGTCAGTAATCCCCCCCCAGGGTAACGGACGGACAGATGAATTGTCCTTGGGAGGCAAAACCCACAGCCACTCCGTCTTATCAGGGTTGAGTTTGAGTCACTCTAACTTTTTTATACTATCCTTGATCTTGTTATTACCCACCCACAGTTCATGCAAAATATTATTGAGGTGGGATGTGAGTATTGCAAATGAATGAATGAATAAATCAATAATATTTATTTTTTGTCTATGTTGAATTGCTTTGCTTGGTCAAGTGTGACATCTAATATTATTAGAGAGTGTTTCTCCATTTGCTATGTAATTTTATGTACTTCTATACTATGTCTATTTTTTGTGTGTGTTCCCCAAAGCCCAAACACCCCAAAATATGTTTTTTCAAGCATGTATTGATTTATTCTCCACCATTTCCATCTATGCTTCATTTTAGATGCTGAAAAGCAGCACTTGTGGGTTCCTGGAATGAAGAGAGGACCAGAAAGCTTTTTTTGAATTCCTCAGTTACTATGAGAAGCATTTCTCAGCACAATATCAAAACACAAACTATTTCCAGTCACATCTGCATCTGTTCCACAGCTCCTTGCTTGCTCAAACCCAAAACTATTAGAGCAATTTGTGGTTCTACTGTTAGTGCCTCAAAGGATTTAGTTTAAAGGGCCTGTTTAAGAATGCAATACATGATGTATCAAACAAAATTATTGTATATTTTCCCTGTGAAAGGTACTACATTTCTACAGCAGTTCTAGAAATGGAAACAACTATTTTATTGGAGTAAAATTGAAAGCATGCACATACCACACACAGGCTGTGAAGCTTCATCCTCTGACTTGAAAGCAAATTCCAAGGAAAAACTGTTTTAGGGGAATTCATTCTAGGTAAGAGCAATCATATGTGTACCCATGAAGAGTTTCTATCCCTATTTCTATTCATAGAATCAAAGTCTAGCTTTACAGTTATTTGTGAACATTGTCCAATTAAGTGAAAACAGCTTGCACACACACACATATGTGTGTGTGTGTGTGTGTGTGTGTGTGTGTGTGTATGTATATATGTATGTATGCAGTGATGGGCTACCAAAATTTGAGCTTGTGGCTTAGCGGTTAATATCCTGCCTTGCATGCAAAAGGCTAAAAGTTCAAATCCCACAAAGGTATGTCTAGCTGATGAAGCCATAATAAGACCAAAATAGATCTACACTAGGCTCATTTCCTTTTCACTTATCAGTAAAAATATGTAAATAGATAATAGATAGAAAGATAGAAAGATAGAAAGATAGAAAGATAGAAAGATAGAAAGATAGATAGAAAGATAGAAAGATAGAAAGATAGAAAGATAGAAAGATAGAAAGATAGAAAGATAGAAAGATAGAAAGATAGAAAGATAGAAAGATAGAAAGATAGAAAGATAGAAAGATAGAAAGATAGAAAGATAGAAAGATAGAAAGATAGAAAGATAGAAAGATAGAAAGATAGAAAGATAGATATAGATAAAATAAGCTGATACAGGAGATGAGCCTGTAGCCTAATGGCTAAGACCTCTGCCTTACAAGGCCCCAGGTTCAAATCTCAGTAAAAGGGAGTGGCTATCTGATGAAGGCAAATAAGCCAGAAATAGATTTATAGTAGTCTTCCTTCCTTTTAATTATCAGCAAAAATATGCTACCTACCAACCTACCTACCTACCTAGATATAGATATGGATATGGATATAGATGTTCTATGCTAACGTATAAGCATCTTTTTCCTATTGGAAAACTCTTTCCAGTAGGGCAATTTGTGATTTTGCACATTGTCATGGTGGGCTCAGATTCATAATCAGAGAAGAGGACAGACAAGGAGCATCCAGCGCCAGAACCAGCTTCAGAAGTGCTGACAGACAACGAACAGTCAACTCTAGCACCACCAGACAGAAGAGTTGAGGCAAACCATCACCCAGCAAACACAGCTGCTGTCACTCTCCAAAGATGAGGGCATGGATTTCTCACCCTCCCTTCCAGTGCAAGAGCTCAGTGGACAGCAAAGTGAATAGAGCAAAGGTGCTCTGCAAGACTCTGGAAAGTGTCTTGTCCTACTAAATGAACTACACCATTGAAGTGGAATATCAAGCACTATTATCTGTGGAGGATAACTGTCTGTTAACTCCCATTCTATGTGCCTTGCCTTGTGAATCTCACAACCTTGACTTTGTACCTGGACCAGCTGATGAATCTACTGCAAATTCTGACTCTCGGACTCTGCATGACTACTCTCTTGCATGTGGTTGAACTCTTGCAAGCCAAACTTCCTGAACTATGGGTGGAAATTTTCTCTATACTAAAAGTGTGTGTGTGTTTGCAAACCTCGTTTAGTAAAGAAAAATAAGGCCCTCTTGTGCATTTGTGTGTGCTTGGCTTGGGATATGACAGATAAAAAGATAATATTTATATATAAAGAACAGAATAACAGAGTCTATTTGAATGAATGAATGGAATGAATGCATGAGCATTTATTTATTTATTTTATTTATTTATTAGATTTGTACGCCGCCTATCTCCGTAGACTCGGAGCATAGTTATGTCCTCTTTGCTTTTAATTAAGATTGAAACATAAAATATAACACCAACCAGTTAGCTAACAAGATTTCTGGGAAAGAAATGAAATATTGAGAACAGAATTGATGGCTGTAACAAACTGAAGAGTTGGCAAATTGACCCACTTTTCAGGATTCCTCTCTGGACAAGGAGAGAACTTGAGATCACCCAGAAGTCCTACATACAGTTGCACCTCATAAGAAAGTGCAAGGAACTTCTGCAATAGTTTTAGAATTTTAAGAGATGAAGGAATGCCATCTTAACCCAAATGGTGATTGGCATATACTGTTGCTTTGGATTGTTAATGATAGCATGGGACTTTGAAGGATGGACACTAGATGAAACCTGAAAGAAGTAAAGGTGACAATTAAAAGCGAAGAACATTTGACTTACTAATATAGAATGGAGCAAAATCATTTTATCATTGAAATACCAATATTTTTTGATATATTGAAGGATATTTATGAACAATGGACCTAGAAGTTTATTTTAAGAGTGCCTACCATTATAGACAGACTGTCCTTAAAAGATGTTATAGAAGAGGAACATATTATACTAGATACTGGATAATACAAGAATGACATGGAAAAGAGAAACTGCACTGAATATACAAATGAAACTAGTGATATTTCACTAATTAAAAAGATATTCTTATCAAAAGAGTGACCTGTATAACTTTCTAATATTAAATTTACAAAATAGACTTGTTAACATTTAGAAGAATCTTATGAGAAAAGGCAAAATAAATAAATAATGAAATTAAGTTTTACAACATTACTTAAGAGTGTTTAAGAGCAGGACTGTTAAAAGTAAAAGGAAATAATTTAAAATTTGTTTACATTATAAAGGTTAAAATACTGTACTTATATCATTATCTCTGATAACCCTTATCTAGCTGATCAGGACTGAATGATGAGGCTTTAAGGGTTGTTTTTCTAGATAAGAGATGGGATATAGAAGAAAAATATTATTTGTTGTATTGTAAGAAAATATGATAACTTATTAAAATATTTAGCACTTTTTGATATAAGGGGGAAGTCAGGCCTTTATTCTTTTTCTTTACTATATCCTTTTTTCTTTTCTATTTTTTATTTTCTGCACTACTTTTTTTCTTTCCTTTTTCTTTTTCTTAGTTAGTAATAATTCTGTGTTTTTTTTTAAACTGTAATGCTTAATGATATTTAACTATTAGTTAGCAATGACTACCAAAGGAAATAGTACTTTCCTGGTATGTTTTCTGCCCTCTCCCCTTCTGTTCAATTGTATTCAATTCAAGTCCTTGCAAAACTTGAATTGGCCATTGCCTCTTTCTTCGGGCTGAAATAACGTGATTGGCCCAAATTCATCCATCTGGCTTTGTGCCCAAGGCAAAAGACAAAACTAAAGCTCATAGTCTCCCTTTTTTTTTGGGCCTAATATCTTAATCATTATGCTGCTATTTTCCCAGCTGGTCTTACTTCCTCTAAAATAGTCTGCTTTTTTTACTACAAAGAAAAAGATGCATGGGAGATACATGTTTATATTTGCCATGGAGATCTATGATACTCTGTTCCTAAAGTATGTATGTAAAGCAAACCAGAACAAACAAACCAGAATCACTTGAAGCCATATAGTTCTTTGAGCAAAAAATATGAGCCTTTGAATTGTTTTTACAGTGATTGTTCCAATCACAATTGTTACAGAAAGTTCTTATCAAAACATTTTACAAAGGTTTCCCAGTAAACTGATTGTATTTATTGCTTACAATCATTAGTACTACTACACCAAAGTATAAAATGTAGGGAGAGGTTAATGTTGTTGAGGGGTGTTTTGTCTATCTTAGTGAAAGTCATTCAGTTTAAGGCTCTTTGAAAAGCTCTCTATACTCGAAGTTAAATCGGTGGCCCTAATAAGATCAAGCTCCAGAACTCCATCAGTCTATAAATGATCCCCATCTCCCATTGCAGTGATGGTGGTGGCCAGTATTAATGAAAGTGGTGCTGTGTTAGTTAGGAACTGAGGAATTTACTAGTCTAGAAGCAATGTAATATACTAAACCCGCTCTGAGTCTAATAAATAGATAGATAGATCTATCTATCTAATACAAATCTAATAGATAGATAGATAGATAGATAGATAGATAGATGGATGGATGGATGGATGGATGGATGGATGGATGGATGGATGGATAGATGGATAGATGGATAGATGGATAGATGGATAGATAGATGGATTGATAGATAGATGGATTGATAGATAGATGGATAGATAGATGGATAGATAGATGGATAGATGGATAGATGTGTAGATGTGTAGATGGGCAGATGGGCAGATGGGTAGATGGGTAGATGGGTAGATAAATAAACCCTGGACTTTGGGGCATACAATCAATGGAAGTATGAAAGGGTCTCTTTGCCATTAGGTTATCTACCTTCCCTTTTGAAAAATATAGTCCTGAAGGACTATTACTCGTTAATATTGCTTCCCAGCTTTATCTTCCATAGAATACAATGGCACACATGTTCTAATTTTTTAAAAATTACCCATCTGTCTTGTTCCCACCATCATGTTTTGCATTTAAACAATTCACTCTCTGTGATGCAGATCAGCCTATAAGTGACAAAGGCTCTCTCCCCACCCATTTTTGAAAACTCAGAAGAATGTGAGCTGCCCATTTGGGAGTAATGCCCTGAGATAAATGCAGGGCTTTAAGGCTGTATTGTATGGCTTATAGCAAAGCTAAATTTTTATTCTCCCTTCTCTTTATTATTGGGGCCTATAAGCACAACGAATAAGCAAACCGTACTGCATACAGACAGGGTTTTTAGGGTGGGTTGTGAAGATCTGACGCAGCCCAGTCAAGGCCAAAGAAGCATTTTCATTATGACATTGGCTAATCTGGACTTGAATTTCCAACAGGGTTTTGCAAAGCCTTGATATATAATCTGCTGGCCATCAGATAAGTTACAAACAGGGTTTTTGAAAGGTTATACTTGAACAGACAACAAGAAAGGGTGCCCTGTTCTGTCTACATGCCCTACTAATCAGGTCCAGTTACAAAAGGAGTTTTCATCCAGGTAGAGCCTCAAAGAGCCTGGGATAGGAGCCTAACTCCGTTGGCCATATCTGCCTGTCACTCACAATCTTAATGTAGACAGCCTGATGACCCTGACAACATGACTAGGGGGAGAGGGGAACATAGGCCAAGAACTTGCAAAACTTCATAGTAAGAGACTTTTCATCTATCGGGCAAAGCCACAAAAATAAGAGGTCCCCTCTTATCTTTCTACTCGTATTTCCTGACAGACTTTCATCATGGATTGTGCAGCTTCAAAAACACTTCCTGTAGTACCTTCTTCACCCTCAGCCTCTTCAGAGCTAGAGGATTTTTAGGCCCCAGCCTCTAGCATTTTGTGGGGGCAGCAAGTGATTTAAGAAGGATATTAAAACAGAAAGGTCTGAGTGATGTGACCTATTTAAATTGCTGCTCTTTTGTTTTGAAAATGAACAGATTTGTGTAAATAAAATGTTGCAATTCCTTCTTTATTATCATATCTTTGTCATCCTTAGTCTTGAACTATCATATCTAGAGTACTTGAAAGAGAAATATGCAATCTCAATAAAATTAAAAAATAACTTTTTTTCTACAGGTGAGAAAAACATTGCATTATAACTCATCTCTCTCTCTCTCTCAAAAAACAACAACAAACAAAACCCACACTCCAAATAAACATTGTGTTGAAAAGAATTAAACTAAAAGAATAATCATCAGAAGAATGAGCAATCATTATTTGAAAATACATTTCTTCTGGGGTCATTATTCAGTCATTTTACAATATTAAAAGCACAATTCTGGATTTGCATTTGATACGTGACATTCATTGATTGATTAATGAATCAAAATTAAACTAATTAAAAAGTCTGTATCCATTATAGAAAGTTTTATATAATTTCAATAATTTCTCAGTAATATACATTGAAAATCTAATTTTAGCTCCTTCTTTTTCTTCTCTCTCTGTGAGCAATCCCATTGTTGTAAGAATCAGCAAAACAATGCAAGACCTGGAGCACTCAATGAAATATTAATATGAATAATTAAAAATAGGTCCAATCAACATTCCCATTCTATTAATATCACCAGCATAAGCATTTTGTTAATGGTGAGAGGGTGTCCACTAGGCTTCCAAGGGATTTCTTTGAGGCTGATTTATTACCTTGCTGGAGCACATTAGTCCTTTATTTTTAAACAACACAGTATGGTTGAGGGGATTCAGAACATTCCAGACGAGTGTCTGCAAAAACATCTCTGGATCAGTGGCTGTGATCACGGGCTGGGTAATTGCTTTGATTAGAGCATCCGTCTAAGACAAAGAAAGTGGACTGGAGCAAGGCAGGCTCTGGTCTCATTTACAGGTCTGCAGATGCATGTAGAAGCTATTACGAGCGGCCTCTGACCCTGGCCACCCTCAGGTGAAACTGCTTTGCCCAGTCACCTCCTGTTAGCTTCAGTCAAATGACATACTTTGGGGAGCTGTAGCCGCAATGGCGACTCGGTGATTGTTAATCAACCAGACAATATCAGAACCACAGGCCCAGCCTGGAGCTACGCAGATGCAAAAGCAGACGAATTGGAACAATAATGGATTTTCAAACTTATTACAATGATAGTGTTACTTACAACAAATCTGTCTGCAGATCTATGGCTATGGAGATAAAAGCCTTTGGGATGGAAATGTCAGTGCCTCAAGTTTATTTATGTATAAGGTAACCATAAATAACAGTGGCACATCACTAATTATAGGGCATATTTATTCTGCATAAGTGGCTTCCCACGTAGTAGAGTTGTTAAAATGCAGAGGTTTGCTTCTGAAACCTTTTGCTTTTATTTGCTACAACCAGAATGAGTGCACAGACACTGGTTCTATGAATTGGAAGAAAAAAGGAAAATAAAATAGAACCATACACATTTTGTTTTGTTTCCAAATTATCTGTACTCATATTGGTTTGAAGCAGGGGTCCCCAAACTTTTTACACAGGGGGCCAGTTCACTGTCCCTCAGACTGTTGGAGGGCCGGACTATTAAAAAAACGTGTGAACAAATCCCTATGCACACTGCACATACATTATTTAAAGTAAAAAACAAAATGGGAACAAATACAATATTTAATATTTACTCTTCCTCTTTCTCTCTCTCTCCCTTTCTCTCTGTCCTTCTGTCTTTCTAGTTCTCTCTCTTTCTCTCTGTCCTCTCTCTCTCTTTCTTTCTCTCTCTTCTCTCTTTCTCTCACTCACTCTCTTTATATCTCTCCCTCTTTCTCTCTCCCTTTCTCTGTCTCCTCCTTTCTCTCTCTCTCCCTTTCTATCTCTCCTCTTCCTTTCTCTCTCCCTCTCTATCTTTCCCTATTTCTCGGGCACTTTACCGGGAGGTGGAGGCGGCGTGGGGCCGGACGCTGGGTGCCGGGGAGGGCGAAGGAGTGGACGCGCCTCTCAGCTACAGAGCGGAACGGGGGTGGAGATCAGCGGCGGAGTCCGGCGTTGGGGGCCTGGGGCCATGCGGGACCGCTCATCCAGGCTTGCCGGTCCACGTGCACCTGGATGAGCGGTCCCGCATGGCCCCAGCGCCGGACTCCGCCACTGATCTCCACCCCCATTCCGCTCTGCAGCTGAGAGGCGCGTCCACTCCTTCGCCCTCCCCGGCACCCAGCCGCCTCCACCTCCCGGTAAAGTGCCCGATCTCTTCCTGCAGGAACGGGTGGTGGGGCGCCGCGAAGGGCTGCGCTTGAAGGCCACCACGGCACCGCAGTCCCAGAAAGTGGCGTGCTTTTTAAATGTGACGCTTTCCTTTCCTGCATCAGCCAGCAAAGCCGGGCAGTCGGCTTTGCTGGCTGGAGAAGCGAGCGATCTGGGGCTGCGTAGTTTTGCGCAGGGGGGACAGGGGGACAGGGCAGTCCCCGCCGCCTGTGTCAGCGGCGAGGTGTGCTCGCCTTATGCCGTGGGGGGGAGGCGATGGAGGTCAGGGGTTTTCAAGCAGCCGCCTCCTCCCCACACGCAAACTTAGCCATGGTGCACTTAGCTGTGACTTTCAGTGGACAGTTTTTCAATTGCCAATCCCTTTTTTATGAATTTCGTGTCCACTCACCGCGGAGGAGGAGGGGAGGAGGAGGTGGAGAGGCAAGGGGGCGGGGAGGAAAGCGGGCCTGCAATTGGCCAATTTCTTTCTCGCCTTTAGGGAGAGGAACTGTTGCTGCTCTGCCATAGGGCAGCAACAGTTTCTCTCCCTAAAGGCGACAAAGGAAGGGGCCAATTGCAGGCCCGCTTTCCTCCCCGCCCCCTTGCCTCTCCACCTTCTCCTCGCTGAGCAGCCGACCGCGGTGAGTTGACAGGAGATTCGGGAGCTTATTTTATCGACCAGTAAAATCTTGTGAGCTTGCCACGGGCCGGTTAAAAGACCTCGTTGGGCCGCATCTGGCCCGCGGGCCGTAGTTTGGGGACCGCTGGTTTGAAGGATGGACATAACTACAGTTTTGGAAAAAATTCTGAGTTCAGATGGAAAAAGCCTACTCTTACTTTTCAGCAATTTAAAATCTCAATTCATTTATAATGTTTAGTTTTTCTTCTTGGCATCGTGGAATAAATGTATATACTATTTTGTGTATATTTGTGTAATTGGGCATTTGTGGGAGAAAGCAACTTTGGTAAACTGATGTAAAATGTAAAACAAAACACTAGAATTTTGGCAAGAAGCACAACAGTCAGAATTTCCAGTGAGATAGTTTGATGTGGCATAATAGCCAGGTGCCTTCTGAAAAGTAAAGAGGTTTATTATGGACTGAACCATATTTCATCTGACATTTGAATGATTATTCTCAGTATATAAGTGTAAAAGGAAGAGTATAAAATACTAAAATACTTTCTCTTTAAATGAGGAAAGTATTCTCAAAAAGTATTACGAAAACCTAGGTTTATTTTGAAGAATGAATATGTGAGATATACATTTTACAGACAAAAAACATTATCAGATTAAATTGATTTTTTTAATCCATAAAAATTGGATTGTACAGAAACAGCAAATATTCTAATGCTGGCCCTAAAAAAATATGCAGTAAAATAAATGAGAAGAAAAATTGCTGACAAATGAAGATTTTGCATTCAGGGATAGTTATTATAAAACAAAGTTCGAGCAATCGGTGTAATCCCAACAAATGTTTTTGTCAGTTACCTAAGGGTTTGGATTCATATTGTTGATAGAATAAAAAGGAAATCCAATTCCCAAAGTAGTTCAAGGTATGCTAAATTCTTTTTACATAATGCTGAAAAGCATCAACTATAATTAAGTTGAGGTTTAAGAAAAATGGACAGTTACATGATCTAGCAGCAAACCAAGCCATCCTGATTTGGATCACGCAGAAGCAGAGGCTGGAATAAATTTGAAGGGCATGATAGTGCTATTTGTTTGTTTATATCCCATCTTATTTTTGTAAAAAACTCAAGGCTATGAACTCATCTAAAACTCCTCCCTCCCCCTATTTTCCCCACAATAACCCTGTAAGGTGAGTTCTGGGTTGAGGGAGAATGACTGGGTCCAAGTCAGCTAGCTAGTTTTAATGGGTAAGGCAGGATTAAAACTCACAGTCTTCCATTTTCTAGCTTAGTGCCTTAACCACTGGATCACATTGGCTCCCATATGACTCTATGGCTGTGATGTTTTTAACTCGGGAGGGGGAAATGTTTGCGTATGGACTTTCTCCTGATTACTCTTTAGGGGATGGTTTATGGCAGAAAGAATTGCACCGTTAATATAAATCAGCGATTCAGCTCCAATTTGGATTTCCATATTATCCCAAACCTCAGACAGCTCCTAAACTATTATTTCTCCTAAACTATTATTTCTTTCAGGTTCTATAAATGCATTTTAAAAGTTTTCAGGATTTCAGGAATTAAAATAATCTTTGTCATTAAAAAAAAAACCTAGCCAAAATAGATATTTGCAGGTTATTTTTTTTTTATAAATATACATTCTAGTTAGAAAGCCTAAGAATTGGCTTTTGATTTCTTTATTGTTTTATGGATCACATTTGTTTCTTATTTAACTGAAGGTGTTTGTTTTTACAAAATAAAGAACATCCTCAAGAGCTCCACAAATGGCCTAGTTATATGACACGCCAAAAGAGAGTTGAGTAATTTTGTTAGCATCCAATTCCAAATTTTCATAGCTTAACATGGAGTTTAAGATAGTAATATTTAAACAAATTACTTTTTAAACATAGTGGTCCAACATTTCATTTCAAATTCATAGGGAAGTGATGATAATGAAACATTCTAGTTTCATTAAATTCTTCCTTGAATCATTGTTTCTTAACTCTGAAATCATATCAGTTCCTACAAGTCTAGATGAAACAGCCATTATTTTGTTAGCATTCAAGGTCATTTTGAAAGATTTTATTCTGAATTATATCTAAATTACAGAACAAAATAAAATTGTAATAAAGTCTGTTTTTCACTCCATTGCTTTTTCACACAGAGAGACACTACAAATAAAGCAATTGATTGCCATCAGTTGCCAGCAAAAATATGCAAAGGAAAGAAAGTCTCTATAATTTCTTCAATAGATTTATGTAAAGTATAAATGTATACCAAAACTAAAATAGTTCAATTCGAATGTAAAACACATTTATCAAAAACAAACTTTCCTGAATCTGAGTCTACCCAAAACTGGCAAATTTATAGTAGGAATCATTGAATCTGTCAAGTTTAATTTAGGACAGATTCCTATGCTTCCCAACCCTTAGTTTTAAATTGTGTAAGTTTGTGAATACTCTTTCTTTTAAAAAAAGAAAGCATGCCATTATTTGGAGAATATACATGAACATTTTTTCTAACACATGTGCTCTTTTCTTGAGATGCTGTTTGCAAGCAGCTTTCTCTAATATTCTGGGCTACATTTTTGATGATCATTTTCACCTCCAAATCATACCAGATGATCAAAATCCCAGAATTGGAAAACCCAGGGAAGGACGAATGCTAAAGGATATTGCATTACAAGTTTCTCCTTTGTTTCTAGTTTATAATAGCGTAATCTAAAAGTAATGACAGATTATTTTGAGGAATTATTTAGATTTGTGATTTATTCATTATACAGAGGTGTAGACCCCAGAATCTGTGCCAGCCTCACATTTTCTGTGACCTGAGATCATGAGCATGTGGGCTTAATTTGCAATTGTCACCTGATGCATAATTCTTTGCAGATGCTTGATTTGCCTATAGAGGTAATAGCATACTTGTTAGTCTTTCCTCAGTAATACTAAGGGAAAAGTGATAAAAAAAAGCCAAACAACACAAGTAACACTACAGTTGGTTCATGCATCAGAACTCCCGCTTCTCAAACGTAGTGTGATGATGAATCACACTTCTGGGTGCTGAGAATGCATTCTATTAACAGGTTTGCTTTCCCATCACATTAAGCAGTCTACGATTAAAATAGCTTCTTTCCTGCTAGTATCACGGAGGTAGAATTGCTACTACAGGAGTGGCAATGCTCCAAATTGCTATCTAGCTAAACAAAAACAAAACAACAACCACCAACAACAAAGCTAGAAAGGCTTTGGGGTTTTCTACTTATTGCAACTCTAAAAATATGTTAATTTATGTTGCAGCACATAAAATCAAATCATTTAACCAATCCTACTTGTTGCGGTGTTTATTTTTGCTGGTAAAGCAGATCTTTGCTGCAGTAATGCTGTAGTTTCCTGATTTATGTTTAATTCTGGTGTCTATTACCAATTTACTGATTTTGCTTCCTGCGTAAAAATTCATTCCATTTTAAGCAACAAGATTCACGTATGGAAAACCTCACAAGGAGGAGGAGGAGGAGGAGGAGCAAGGTAACCCCAAGATGCTGTTGATTTAGGGCAAATAGCTGATGATATCTATTTTTCCCTGGGCTGACCATTAATGTCCATCATAAGCAGTGAAGGGCTACCAAAATTTTTACTACCACATTGTGGGTGTGGCTTATGTATTTTCTTTCAACATCTTTCAGTGCAAATTAGGTGCTTTGGAGTGGAGCTCCATTTTTGCTACCCCACTGTAACCCCCCCCCCCCCCAATCTGGGCAGTAGCCCACCACTGATCATAAACTATCTCAATAAGATAACAATACTTGAAAGCATGTGTGTCTGACTTTTTGGCTTGCCTGGGATGCATTAAGTGAAGAGAAATTGCCTTGGGCTTCATATAAAATATAGTGGTACTTCTACTTAAGAACGCCTCTACTTAAGAACTTTTCTAGATAAGAACCGGGTGCTCAAGATTTTTTTTGCCTCTACTTAAGAACCATTTTCTACTTAAAAACCAGAGCCCAGGAAAATTTCCCAGGAAATTTGAGAGTGGCACAAAGGCCCGGCCAGTTTTCTGCCATTCTCCCTTTAATCCCGGCCATCTTGGGCTTTTCTGGGCTGCCAGAGGAGCCTTTCAGTGGCACTTAAGGAGGCTTTGGCAGCCCAGAGTGAATGGAGCATTTTCCTTTCTCTGGGTGCTTGGAGAGGGAATAAACCACTTCGCTGTGGTGACTCCCTCGCACTGCCTCCCATACATCTGGCGTGAGGCAAAAGGAGGCACTCACCTCACCTTCTTCCTTTGGCAGCAACTGTCCTCTTCCTCTTCTTCCTCCTCTTCCTCCCACCCAAATTCCGAGCTTTTATTTCTTTCCTAATGGGTTTGCATGCATTATTTGCTTTTACATTGATTCCTATGGGAAAAATTGTTTCTACTTAAGAACGTTTCTACTTAAGAACCTGGTCATGGAACGAATTAAGTTCTTAAGTAGAGTTACCACTGTATACAATTAATGTATCTAAATCACATGATATAGTGTCAAAAGTTTATAATAATGTGGAACCACATTATTAGGTATACAGAACTGCCTACCTCCATAGGGCGCAGATTGGAAATGGTTGCTTTGGACCAGTGGTGTCAAACTTGATTTCATTGAGGGCCACATCAGGGTTGTGTGTGCAACTTTGGGGGGACAGGTTGGGTGTGATCAAATGGGCGTGGCTAGCTTGATATCACTTGCATCAGGGCCACCTGTTTAGCCAGAGAACTCCGCTAGCGAAAATGGTCTCCCAAGCTCCATTTTTAGCTGTGATGGCTTCCTGCAACCCTCTGTGAGTGAAAATGGTGCTCAGCCCCACCCAAGCTCTATTTTTGCTGGCAGAGGCACCACAGGCCAGTCTTTTGCTGTTTCTAGGGCAGCCCCAGGGGCACAGGCTGGATCTGGCTCCAGGGCCTTGAGTTTGTCACCCCTGATTTAGAGCATACTTTCTGGAATTCTTTCCAACTTCTGTCCAGCAACTGCCATATACGGAGTGTCCATATTTTATTTGGCATAGCAAAGTAACTGGATGCATCTGCACATTTGGAAAGGAGAGTAATTGTGTTTGTGCCTCTGTGCGCAATGGGAAGCCCAGGGTGAGGTGCATATCATGCCTGCTATGGGCCAAGTGATGAGAAGGGAGGAGGGTGGGGTTAGAATGGAGGAGTCTCCAACATTCTGAATCTTTATCCAAGCCAGATCTGCCCCATCTTTGAATTTTATCTATTGATTGTCAGCTTCTCCTATCACAGCAAATTTAGTTCAGTTTGGGCAGAATTATGTTGCTAATGGTCAGATGGAGACCAAAACTCTGTATGTAGTCTCATTCCAAAATTCCTTTGGGTAGGAAAGAAAGAAAAATAAAAAGAGGGGATGCATTTAAGAAAGGAAGGCAGAACTTTACATTACATGCATATGTTTATATATTTATACTTCATTAGTATAGTCAAATTTAATGTAATAGTTTGTATATAGAGGTATTATCCAAAATGTTGTCTGTATCTGTGTCACAAATTTGCAAATATGATTCTATACTATAAATACATATATGATAAGAAAATTCCTTCCCTCCCTTCCTGATACAGTTGTGTACTTGATTCAAGCAGGTTACATTTAAAAAAAAACTAACCAAGAAGTAGTTTTGAAAGCTTTGCATCTTGTCACTTACTAATTATATCAAGTATAGGTCCAGCTAAACCTCTTCACTCCCACACTATTCCCCCTAGGTCTTTTAATTTTTTCTTAATTATTACAGACAGCAAATATAATTACACAACACATAAGAACAGATTATATTAATCTCCCCCTTTTTTTAAAAAAAAGAAAAAAGAACAGAAAAAAAAATAAAAAATTCTGCTATATACCTTGGAGGCATATTAGCATTTCTTATGGATTTAAGGGGTGAGGGATTAATTAGAGAGTTTCAAAATGTGCCTAATTACATATTTACTGGAGAAATAAATAATTCACATTTCACAAGTTTCTTAGGAAATGATGGTTTCCTTTTGAAGATCTAGAAGTCTGGGTTTAAGTAATGTGAAAGTTCAAACAGTAAAAAGACTCCTAATCCTTTATTGATCACCATTTTGCTCCATCCAGAAGCACAAGAGAATGGCCCCTTTCCCCTCATGACTGGGAAGCCCAGTGCAACTTCACAGCCTGGCAATTTATCAAGCAAAATGAGCAAACATTAAAAAGGTACTTTGTTAATTTATGTTGACATTTGAAGCGAGAAATTCAAAGACACTGGAAACCTACATTTTATTAAGAATCCCTTGGTGTTAAGCATTCCAATTTCATTCTTGTCTTTGAAATCATATTCCCTTGACAACAATCACTCTCTTGTAAAAATATGAAGAGTTTATGAGAATCTACCTCAGGAAGCAGTTGCTCCAAATGCTATAAGCAGGCAAATAGTTTTGTGTTAGAAAGATTGAAATGTTAAAATGTGGAAAACTAAGTAGCAGTTCACTGGTAGATCAAGGGTGGGCAACATGGCCTTTCCAATATTGTTAAATTATACCTTTCATTTTTTCTGTAATCTTTTGCAATATAGTCTTACTCAGTTCAGAAAAAAGTTGAGTTTCCATTATACCCAAAAGGCCATAAGTTGCCAATTTAGGGCAAAGTCCTGGGTTTAGATGTTCATTTCTATCATTGGTAAAATCTGCCACTTGATTACACAAGTTTGTTCTCATGCCATGTTCTTCATTCAAGCCATTAGTCTTCTCACAAATAAATGCAGACCCAGTTTCTGGTCTGTATTCAGAGCTGTTTGTCTTCTAGTTCGGACTGGTTCGGGTGAACCAGTAGTGGTGACTTGTGGATCAATCCACCCACTCTCCCTGGGGATATGCCATCCTATTTCTGCCTGTTTTGAAGCCGCTTGCATACATGCAAGCCATGCTCGTGAGCAAAGTGCATGCATGGAAGGTTGCACACTGGATGGAAGGGGAGCATGTGAACAAAGCATGCACATGTGCATATGCGCTCACATTTGTGAACTAGTAAGAAAGGTAATTAAAGATACTTCTGGCTGTACTGCCTTATAATCTGAATTTCGGAGGTGGGCAAAGGGAGGGAAAATACCATGACCATATCAAAGGATGAAACATATCAAGGCAACGACCTATGTATTAAGTTCAGTCCAGTTCCACTGAGAGGCTGTTTTAGGTCCACATGTTCCACTTACTGCTATCTAGGGCTGACTCTGAATTAATAAGGATCATATAGGCAATTGCCTATTATAGGCAATGTCAACCAACATTATCTCCGATAAAGAACTTTTCAATAAAACCAGGTTACATATTAAGCCACTACACATTGAGTCTAAACATTTGAGGGGGGAAATTACATATGGTATCAATGAAGGCTAATTACTTCGTAGAATTTAGGTATTCCTTCTTCTATTAAGTGGGGAATGGAATGGCCCTTAGGATCCAGGCATATTGGTAGGCAATTGTCTGGGAGATTTATAAATAAACAGAAGGTAATTTATAATTCTTCTTGTTCCCTCACCCACACAATTACAATTACATTGATGGCATTGCTCCCATTTATTTTCCTTCAATCTCATTAAAGGAGAGGAGAGTTCTAGGCAAACAATCTGATACAGTGTAAAGAAGCAGCACTGTAGCTTAAAACACCTCAGAATTATACTTCTGACAGATTCAAACACTGAGTCATGTTCATAAATTTTAAGTCGAATACTCTTCATCCCATGGCTCCAGGGCAGGGAGCCTGGCCATTCATTTACAATACAGACAAGCAGTTGTTTAAATTGTAGTAGTGAAGTTGCAGTCAGACATTTTGCATTGTGTCCTGATATTGAAATATTAAGAGGAATGTTCTTTGTTTTCTGTTGGGTGCTGTGAGGCCATTTTGAAATTGTTTCATTACTATTTGGAAAAACATACAATACTGTTTTAGTTTCCCTGCTGAGAATGTAGCCACACAAAAAGGGATAGATAGGAAATATGCAATCTTTTTATAAAGAAGAAAGAAAATTGCAATGATCAGCAAAAAAACCAGGTCCTTGTAAGCTTTCATGGCCAGAAATATAAATAAGTAAGTAAGTAAGTAAGTAAGTAAGTAAGTAAGTAAGTAAGTAAGGAAGGAAGGAAGGAAGGAAGGAAGGAAGGAAGGAAGGAAGGAAGGAAGGAAGGAAGGAAGGAAGGAAGGAAATTTAACCTCTGAAGACTGATGTCATTGTTCGTGGAATGACTTTGGGAGATAAAGGGAAAACTTACTGTAATTGGGGAATGATCAGATTAAACAAAGGCTGGGAGAGAAGTCCATAGCTGGCAGAGTAAGAAACTTAGGGTCAGCAGTAAAAGAGATGGTAGAGAATTGGTACCTTAAGACTTGCAATATTCTACTAACATAACCTTACAATAAAATATAATTAGTTCATCTTGGGTTTCTTATATGGTCTATCTAAAAGGATGACATCAATCTTGAATGTCTGAAATTTCTAATCTCTTGCCACCACCTTTTACCCTTAATAAATTAGGGTGGATCCATTTGAAATTTCTTTCTTTGCCCATTATTAAGCTAGGGGTTGCCCCCCCTCCTGACTTTTTTTGGACTGTTTCTTAGGTAGGGTCTTTTCCTCCCCTAGGGACATTCCAACATATCTGGGAGTGAATAAGTGCACCAGAATGCCTTCCATCCCTGTCCAAATGCTTTTACTAGTATATTTATATACATGATACTTTTACTAGTATCATGTATATAAATATTATTATATCTTTTTATACCACCAATATGTACTTGACAAAACAAACAAACAAATCAATAAATACTACCACTGTTGAAGAGATGGTGGCCATACTGGTGCTCCATTACCAAAGTTCGAAGGGGCATTTTATTGTGGCTTTTAAGGATCTAGATTTATTTTTAAGGTGCAATTCAGTAAGCCTATCAAAGGTTTCACACAGTGTTTCTCAACCTATGGTCTGTGTATCCCTCAGGGTCCATGAAGGCTTGAAGAAATGTTATGACTTAAATCTTGAGTTAAGTCTTGTTGGTCTGTGGCCATGGTCTATAGCTACAAAAGCTATTTAAAGAGAGTCCAGGGTGAAGAAAAGAACCACATATTTAACATATTTACCTGCGCTTACATACAGTATCTGGCTGAGAATAGGACATTGTTAAATTGCATTGACAAAATGCTAAGATTTGCCACCAAATTTTGTGTTTGACCGGAATCTGGGATTTTTATATGATGTACTCAATGGTTATTTCTGGCCTACCATTAAAAAGGTGTTAATGAACTTGCTTATTTAGTAATGATTAAATTATATGAAAAATATTTCACATCTTTCTGGTTCTTTTGATCAAACCATACATTGAAACTTTGTTAATGTCTCTGTCTAGTAGAATTGATATAATTATTCGTTCAAAGGGTTTGCATTTGGAATATGCAATTCCTTCAAAAGAGATATTTTGAGAGTGCACAAAACATCTTTTTTAAAAACTTATTTAAACTACTCAATCTCTTTTAAGCTGCTTCCAGCTTCATACTGTATGCTGAAACAAAGAGGTTGTCATGAAGACATGGCAACCATAAAGGCCTATAAAAAGATGTGTTGGCTTTAATTTTTTTTTTCAAACAATTTTGTTTGAAAAATTTTCACCTGTAGGGAGGGAGAAGTATCAAAATATTCCTGAAAATATGCAATGGCTAGAAATATTTTGAGCCTTGCTCTCAATTGCTAAAATGATTAAAGAATAAAAATAAGTCAATGCAAAAAGAGATATTAAGTAAGCCAGACCAAGTAGCTTGCAAATGCCAAGCTACAGTATTCAAATGCACTGCAGGTCCATTATAGCTAATCATTTTCAGATTAAAAATATATATCTTTAGAACCATAAGTATCTGCAGCATTGGAACTTTTCCCATATAAAATGTCAACTTGTACCTGGCTAATTAACCTTTAAAGTGTATAGTACAGGCAGTTTCATTGCTGACTAAGGAACCTGGGGAATCAATTCATAGATATTCATTTTACTTAAGATTTTAGCTAAAACTTCAATTGCAGGACAAGAAATAAAGAGGACAAATAGCCAGGCCAGAAGAAGGGGAGGAAAAGCTATTAAATCAATCTTGCCTCTTCAGCATTTTATATGTTTAATAAAGATTGAATTTAGAGAGTGTGAAAACCCCAACTTAGTAATAATTCCCTTCCTGAGCCCTCCTTTAATTAAAAAATAAAAGAGTGAAGGATGTGATGTCTCTTATTGAAAACAAAAGATAGACCTTTAATTACAACAAGGGCATTTTAAGCCTCAGGTTAAGGGTTTCTTAATTCTTTATCAGGATTTCAACTAGTGCTAGTCTGTTTCAAGGATTTACAGCTCAAAGGTAAATATTTTTTGTTGAACAAAGTTGGGTTTTCAAGTGTCAGGCAAACACAATAAATGTTGCTGAAATTTTTCTTTTAAAATATATATGTTTGCTATTGTGAGTCTGCATGGTTCTTTTCAGGTCCAAAACGGAAACCAAGACTTCAGGAGAAAAGCTCTGAGATACTTTGCAATAAGTTATGAAAGGGAGCAGGGCATACCAATGCTGGGCAGTAATATAAAAGTGTAATAAATGAACATAGCTCTATCATAGCATCCTTAACACTAAAAACACCCCTCCCCCTCAATATTAACATATTATGTATCTTCTCTCCCCTAAACCCATTAAGAATTTATTTCCACAGAAAGCCTGAGTACATGAAAGCCTGTATTAAATTTATTTATTTATTTATTTATTTATTTATTTATTTATTTATTTGTTTGTTTGTTTGTTTGTTTGTTTGTTTGTTTATTTATTTATTTATTTATTCCTTTCTTTCTTTCTTTCTTTCTTTCTTTCTTTCTTTCTTTCTTTCTTTCTTTCTTAGTCGAATACACAATACACATTGAAGAGAATAAACATATAGTAATATATATCAAGGAAAGGATAGAAGAAAAGATGTAAGAATAAAATGCATCAATGAAGGATAGAGAATGAAATATATAAAAAGAAGAAAAAATATAGGAGATATAGGAGAGACAATTGGACAGGGGACGGAACGCACACTAGTGCACTTATGCAGACCCCTTACTGACCTCTAGGAACCTGGAGAAGTAAATCGTGAGACATCAATTCTATAGACTTTTGGTTTATAAGCATGGAGGGCAAAGACTCTACAATGTCTACTCATCAGGGGAAGGGATATATGAGGGGCTCCCCTCTCTGCTTGGTTATTGGGGTAATGGCTATGAGGAACATTTAAACAGTATGTGTGAGTCAAGATGTAGAGTATCTGTTTATTCCATTGAGTGATTCATCGCAATGGTTCAGGTTGTTCTTCAAACAGTAAGACCAGATCTGGGATTTAGCCCTTTGAATAGATAATGAGGGTTCACTCGATCAAATAGGTCTCCATAATAAAATAATATTCTGATTCAGGAAACTCTTCTAGATACTGAGGAGAACATCTCATGTCCATCATTCTGCCTAAGAAATACCTATTCTTTAATGGAGGCAACATGTATATGATTCTTCATTTTGCAATCTGAAGTGATACTGTTCAGACAAGGACTTATTCCCCCTTTGAGAACTGAATGTTAGATTGTCATACATGTTATACCATTATGTATGCATGCATGTATGCATGCATGTATGTATGTATGTATGTGTTTGTTTGTTTACTTATTTATTTATTCATTTATCACCTTTATCATTTTTATAAATAATTGAAGGTGACAAATATATTCTTTCTCCTAAATATATTCTTCCTTTTCCCTCAGAAAGCTCAAACTGCCTAAGGAGCTGCTGTTACAGTTCTACAGAGGAATTATTGACTCTGTCATCTGCACCTCTAACTCTCTGGTTTGGATCTCTGAGTCCTTAGAGAGGGGCAGCATACAAATCTAATAAATAATATTAATATTATTATTATTATTATTATTATTATTATTATTATTATTATTATTATTATTATGTCAATACAACACAGCAAACAAGATCACTATGCTGGATTTCGTATTTCATCACCAGTCAGGCTCTTCCCAAGCACCTAGGACTGTGTGATGTAGCGGCGAATTATGTTTGCCGATCCCAGTAAAGCGGCCTTTTGCAATTGACAGATGGAGATTTTGTCAATTCCAATGGTTTTCAAATGTCCGCTGAGATCCTTTGGCTCTGCGCCCAGTGTGCCAAGGACCACTGGAACCACTTTCACTGGCTTATGCCAGAGTCGTTGCAGCTCAATTTTTAGATCTTCGTATTTCACTAATTTCTCTAGCTACTTCTCCTCAATTCTGCTGTCTCCTGGGATTGCGATGTTGATGATCCATACTTTCCTTTTCTCCACAATCAGGATGTCTGGTGTGTTATGCTTCAGAATTCGGTCAGTCGGAAGTCGGAAGTCCCACAGTAGTTTTGCTTGCTCATTTTTGACCACTTTTTTGGGCTTATGATCCCACCAGTTATTTGCCACTGGTAAATGGTAGTTTCGGCACAAGTTCCAGTAGATCATCTGTGCCACAGCATCATGTCTATGTTTGTAGTCAGTCTGTGCACTCTTTTTGCAGCAGCTGAGTATGTGATCAATTGTTTCATCTGTTTCTTTACAAAGTCTGCACTTTGGATCATCTGTTGATGTTTCAATTCTGGCTTTGACAGCATTTGTTCTAATAGCCTGTTCTTGTGCTCCCAGTATTAGTCCTTCTGTCTCCTTTTTGAGTGTTCCACTTGTAAGCCATGACCAGGTCTTTTCTTTATCCACTTTGCCTTCAATCTTCTCCAAGAAATGGCCATGCAATGCTTTGTTCCGCCAACTGTCCATACAACATTGAGTTACAGTTTTTCTGTACTGGTCCTTAGTTTGCTTCACCTTCAGAAGCTTCCTATTGTTGACCTCCATCAACGCCGACTCTTTGCTCTCCTTCACATAATCAGCTAAAGCATGCTTCTCCTCTTCCACTGTATGTTTCACTTGCAAAAGTCCTCTGCCACCTATTTTCCTTGGTAAACACAGCCTGTCAACGTCACTGTGGGGTGTAGTGCATGATAGATCGTCATTAATTTTCCTGTCCAAGTTGTCCAGCTCTGTTTGAGTCCAGTTCACTATGCCAGCTGTGTATCTAATGACAGATATGGCCCAAGTATTTATAGCCTTTATTATTATTATTATTATTATTATTATTATTATTATTATTATTATTATTTTCTATGGAAAATAGTTTGACCCCTTCCTCTCTGTGGCAGCCCCTCAAATATTGAAACACTGCTACCCTGGTCCTTCTCTTCACTAGACTAGCTGTAACTGTTCTTCGTATGTTTTAGTTTCCAGTCCCCTAGTCATTCTGGTTGCTCTTCTCTGCATTCTTTCTAGAGTGTCAGCATCTTTTTTTTATAATAATGTGACCAGAACTGGATTAAGTACTCTAGGTGTGGTCTTACTAAGGTTTTATAGAGTGGTATTAGTACCTCACTTGACCGTATCCCTCTGTTAATGCATCTTAGGTCAGGGTATGATTTCTATCTGCTTAGCCTGCAGACATTTTGGGACTATCCAACCAGAAATCTTACTGAAATTAGGGGTTTAAATTACCTCTTTATGTACAGCAAAACCCTATATCATATTCAATGACAAGTTATGTGTAGATGTGAGATCTTAGTTATTTGATTGAGGACTTGCTTTGCATGAGAATAACCTTGAAATTTAAGCCATGACAGAAGGAGATAAGAAAGGAGGAAAAATAAAAGCTATGAAACAAAAGTGAAATGCCCTGAGCTGGTATTAAAAAGAAAAAGCCAATAGCCATTGCAATCAATCCGAAGGCTGTCTCAGAGAGTCAAAAATGCCAAAATGGTAAGACGTGACCTTAAAAATGGGAACAGAGTTTGATCTTGATTATTTTTAATTCCCCTTCCCCCATGCCTTAGAAAAATCCCTTCCCTTTGTTTCCACAAATAAACCAACTTATGGTAAATAGAGTTGTTTCTGTAACTCACTGCAAACTATGGTCAAGTAAAAATGGCCCCTAAGACATCTTCTCTTAGGTTGTTTTTCTTTTCCTTATCAGAATTGCACTCTTTCTGGTATGTGATCCCTGTAGACCTTTTCTTTTTCTCTCTCTCTAGGAAAAATCATATGGAAGAACCTCAATTCATTTTTTAAAAAATAATACATCTGCAGATAAACACCCCCCCGAAGATATTTCCAAAGAAATATTTATGTGTTAAGTGTGCCATGATAAAATAAGCAAGAAACTGTTGTTCTGAGTTTTCTGTGAGAGTTATTTACGAAGGACTAAGCATCTCATTTTTCTTCTGTGCAAAAAAGTAATTATGCAGTCAAAAGAATTATAGCCCACATACTTCAAAACATATGAAAAATGTAAAACTTTATTGCGCACATTAATTTCTAACAAAGGACGGCCACAGCATCAGTTTAACTGGTGTAAGCTAGATAACTGATGTATGGTAGATATACTGATGTTCCTCCCGGATGGGCTTCATAAAAGCAAACAAAAAAATAAACAATTTATTCCATTACATCTCCCTCCTTATAAATTTTCTATGCCTCCTGCAGAATGAGTAGGGTTTTTCTTTTCCCTATTAGGATGTTCTTAAAAGAATAGAGTGATCTTCGAATGAAGCACTAAGCCTGGGTTTAAATGTCCATATGAAGGAAGACCTCTATAAAATGCATATACAGTATTAATAATTTGCTTTGCAGTATCATTATGAATATAAATAAGAATTGCAAAGCACTTTGTACAAGTTTAATATTGGGGTAAATCAACAAATAAAGTTGCCTTTTACCTCCTCCCAAACCTTCTAGGACACTTGTTGAATACTGATCATAAATCAGGGGTATCAAACTCACAGGGTCACATTGTCATCATGTGATATATTATGACTTTTTCCCCCTTCGCTAAACTCAGGGTGGACATGGCCAGTGCATAGCACATCCAGACCATGGGCTGCAAGTTTGACACTCTGTCCTAGATTGTCAAAGATCAACCTTCCCTACTCTAAAAGCCCTCCAAATGTATGGATCAGCTCCCAACTAAAAGTTCTAGGACTTAAAGTCTAGGTATTTAGAAGGCCTCGGAGAAAATTGGACCTTTTCCCTTTCCTGAATTACAAACAGAATTATAGGACAAGATGACAACAGACAAGTCAAAAGCCAGTTTGTTCGCTCACTCTAGCTCCAGCATGAAATGGGGCATATTAGCAAAGTCAAATAGGAATATTTCCATTTTCTGTTCGGTTAATAAACAATAAAAATAATAAGCACACCTAAGACATGGAATTCCTTATCAGAGTGGAATAGTGCATGCACTGTTAAATTAAAGTCAAAATCACAAATATTTTTGTGAGTTTATTGTATAGAATAGAATTTATTTCTTTATTTATTCTTTAATAGAATTTATTTATATATTTATTTATTCAATTAATTTATTGAATAGAATAGAATAGAATAGAATTTTATTGGCCAAGTGTGATTGTACACACAAGGAATTTGTCTTGGTGCACATCCTCTCAATGTACATAAAAGAAAAGATACATTCTATCTTGAAAACAATAAATAAAATAAATAATTGTGAAAGAGATCAGCATAAAAATCTAATCAATAAGAATAAGAATAAGAATAAGAATAAGAATAAGAATAAGAATAAGAATAAGAATAAGAATAAGAATAAGAATAAGAATAAGAATAAGAATAAGAATAAGAATAAGAATAAGAATAAGAATAAGAATAAGAATAAGAATAAGAATAAGAATAAGAATAAGAATAAGAATAAGAATAAGAATAAGAATAAGAATAAGAATAAGAATAAGAATAAGAATAAGAATAAGAATAAGAATTTACTTCTGATCTGTCACCACTTATGCTCTAATAAAAAATGTTAATTTTTGTCATAATGTTCTTTCCCATATTGTGCATGTGAGTCACTGCCTGACCTAGCCATCTACCATTTGAAAGGGTATAAATTTGGAAAAGCTAGATTAATGCACAAAATGTATAGCTGGAAGAAATCTAAAGGTTATTTTAACTGAAAGAGTACAAAATGCAATTCTTTTTAAATGACTCTTATACCAATCAAGGAGGGCATAGTACATTATGCCAAAAAAACTTTCTGGGCATACAGTGGCCTCAGTCTTTCATCTGCACATATAAATCCTAGTAACATTAAACATTTTTAAAATGAGATTTTCTGGTTTCTTCAAAACACCTGGATAAATCAGGATGTTTTCCAAAACTGAAATCTGCAACTCAGAGCTTGAATATCCACAATGAATTGCATGAGACTGGGCTGTTTTGTGAGAATACTCTACATTAGCAACAAACCAAGCATCAGAGTGAAAGGCTTCAGTTTATTTAATCCAAAGGGCAAGCATAGATAGATTCCAGAGTTGCCAATGTTTACACAATGAATACATTATAAAACACAGATGTTTATTTATTTCCTCTCTTTAAATTTTCAGACGTATATACAAATGTTGAATGTATGCAGCTAAAAAAGGAATAGCATTCCACATGACATAGCAAACGGTTTTCACCACCCCCTCCCTCTCTCTTAAAGTAAAGTATAAAATGCTGGGTAAGAATAGTTCAAATATTTCCTTGGGTTTCAGTTATAATTTTGCCTGGGAGTCTGAAAGGGCATTCAGAGGAACAAGGCTATAATTAGTAGACTATGCAAATTACCTCTCAACCAGTCCAAAATGGAAATTTGAGGCTGGAACTTGACATGATTCAGTATGATTTTGTAGTTCAGGATTTGGAGGCAATCTAATCTGATCCAATTTGGGTGGCTTCAAGATTTGAGATTTAATTTAAAAAAAGAAAAGGAAGTGACATTTTTAAAAAAAGAAGTCCTGATTATATGTAATATATATGTCCTGATTATATGTAATATATATGTCCTGATTATATGTATATATATGAATCTGCGGAGAGGGGCGGCATAAAAATCTAAATAATTAATAAATAAATAAATAAATAAATAAATAAATAAATAAATAAATAAATAAATAAATAAATAAATAAATAAATAAATAAATAAATAAATAAATAAATAAATAAATAACAACAGCATTGGAAGGGACCTTAGAGGTCTTCAAGTCCAACCCCCTGCTTAGGCAGGAAGCCCTGCACCATTTTAGACAAATGGTTATTCAACATCTTAAAAACTTCCAGTGTTGGAGCATTCACAATTTCTGGAGGCAATCTGTTCCACTGATTAATTGTTCTAACTGTCAGGAAATTTCTCTTCAGTTCTAAGTTGCTTCTCTCCTTGATTACTTTCTATCCATTGCTTCTTGTCCTACCTTCAGGTGCATCAAAATGCCACAGCTGCTTTGATTTGTGGCAGATGAGAATGGAAATAGCAGGCCCAGGAAACCTTTTAGAACACAAGGCCTGCCAAGTTTTCCCCAGGTAGCTTCTTTATGGCTTGTTTAAGCACATGAATGTACCTACCAGCCCTGTCCTAATGTCCCTTTTTTATTTGTATGTTTTTCACGTATTCAAAATCATGTTTAAACCTTTATCTGTTATCTTATATATGCTTGACAAATAAATAAAATATTTTTTTTTAAAAGAATCCTCCTATTCTTCTTTTAAGGCAGAAATTGCATGATGAGGAATGGAAGGTGCTGTAGCCTCACAAGGCAATTGTACTATTCCAGCTTTAAAATAATAATAAAAAAAACCTTTCAGAGTGTTTCAAAAGGTTTTTTTTAAAAAAAAAACTTTCCCAACTGCTTTCTTGGCTTAGCATATTTGGCATAATACACTAGCAAACTTGCTTTCTTCTGGGAACAGCACTGAAGAATGTCAATTGATTTGTCTTGTCTGGTCCTTGAGCTTTGCGGGGTATCATGAGGGCCATATAACTGATTGATAATGTTATCTTCTCTAAGGAATGATCTGTTCCTTAGTTTCTAGGAGCCCTTAAAGTCATTGTTTCTATTCAAATGTTTGCCTTGTTTTGTAAACCACTTAGAACATTGCTTGGTTGTGTGGCATATAAAGCATAATTTAGAAAATATGAATATTTGAGGGTTATAGTTTTTAGGCATTTAGACAAGCTGGCTCACTGTGAGGACTTTATTATTATTTTTTAAATTTATTCGATTTTTTTATGCTACCCTTCTCCTTAGACTCAGGGCAGCTTACAACATGTTCGCAATAGCATTTTTTAACAGAGCCAGCATATTGCCCCCACAATCCGGGTCCTTGGAAGGATGGAAGGCTGAGTCAACTTTGAGCCGGTGATGAGGTTTGAACTGCTGACTTGCAGATCTACAGTAAGCTTTAGTGGCCTGCAGTACTGCACTCTACCTGCTGTGCCATGTCGGCTCTTCTCCACTTTGCCCCTCTCCTTAGTAAGCATGTTGCAATAGATGCTAGAGTTGCTGAGACTGGATGACAGCCTTTATTTATTTATTTATTTTTATTGATTGATTGATTGATTGATTGATTGATTGATTGTCAAACATATACGAGATATCAGGTATAAATATAAACATGGACATGAACATAGGAAATGAGTACAAATAAATGGGGACAGTAGGACAGGGACAGTAGGCATGCTGGGGCACTTATGCACTCCCCCTTTACGGACCTCTTAGGAATGAAGTCCACAGTAGACAGTTTAAGGTTGAAGCTATAGGGGGTTTGAGGATTAACAATGGAGTCAGGTAGAGCATTCCAGATGTTGACCACTCTGTTGCTGAAGTCATATTTTCTGTAGTCAAGTTTGCAGCAGTTTACCTTGAATTTGTATCTATTGTTTGCCCATGTGTTATTTAGGTTGAAGCTGAAGTAGTCATTGATAGGCAGGACATTGTAGCAGACATAGGTGGCATAGTTTCCAGTTTTCAAAGCCTAAACTTTGAGCCTGGTGGCATAAGGGATTCTATGGTGAGCAGAGGAGTGGAGTAGTTTTCTTGTGAAATACCTCTGGACTTACTCAATTGTGTAAATATCCGATATACAGTGTGGATTCCAGGCAGACTAGCCTTGTGTTGCTGCCAAAATTCTCAGAGTTGAGAGACTGCACCAAGTGGACATAGCAAGATAGAGAAGCTGGGGGAAGGAGGCAGGTTGTTAGGCTGGCATATTGAGCAGAAATTCCATTGCTTGTTGAGATATCCACATCAGGCTAGAGAGCCAATAGAGATTACAGCACACACAAAAAATGAAATACAATGGTACCTCTACCTATGAATGCCTATACTTACAAACTTTTCTAGATATGAACTGGGTGTTCATGATTTTTTTGCCTCTTCTCATGAACCATTTTCCACTTACAAACCTCTCAGTGTCTCTCAGAGTCAGCGAGTCTCTCAGAACTCTGAAACTGTAACTGCTCCTGGAGGAGAAAAGAAGGAGGGGCCAGAGCGTCTCACTCCCCTCTCTCTCAGGGAGGAAACAAGGGCCGGAAAAGGTAGGGAGAAGCCTCCGTGGGGCCTCTCTAGGAATCTCCTGTCATTCTTCCACCCACGCTGTGGTTTCTCTCCTGGAGGAGAAAAGGAAGGAAGGGCCAGAGTGTCTCACACACAGAGACCCCTCTCTCATGGAGAAACAGGGCCAGAAAAGGTGGGGAGAAGCCTCCGTGGGGCACACATTATTTACTTTTACATTAATTCTTATGGGGAAAATTGCTTCTTTTGACAAACTTTTCTTCTTACGAACCCGGTCACAGAACAAATTAAGTTCATAACTAGAGGTACCACTATACTGGCAAAATTCTGCCTAGTTAAGTAAACTTAAGAAAGTTGAGGTTTGAGAAAATGATTGAGATCTGTCCCCATCCAATGTTTGTCACCCTCCCCCATCTTGGTTACAGCCTTGCTTCTTAAGAGCAATACACATTTGGGCAGACACTTTTCTGGTTCCTAATATTAAGTATCAAAGCAATTCTCATTTGGAGAGGAGGATTCTTGTCAGCTTGCTCTTTCTCCATTCTTGAAACAAAACAATACTCTAAAACTTGGGAGATAAGTGCCATTGATAGCCTTATGTCTATGAATTCCCAGTACTGAGATTTAAATCTATCCCAGAAAAACAGAAGGCAAAAAACCAAAAAAACAAAAAAAAACCCCACAAACCAACAATGCATATTGGCAGGAGGTGGCCAAAAGGTATTTCATATCTTTTTTTCCTTTTATTTTTAATTAAAACTACTTTGGAAAAAAGCCTGGTTGCCAAGTTGCCATCATTGTAATTTCCAATTGGAAAGTATATAAAGGGAAAGCAATGTCGTGATGAAATCAGCTTTCCCCCTCACACCCACAGCTCCAAGCTTTTATAAAATGTGTGTGTACACTTTAGGACATAGGGAAACAAGAGAATAGGCAACAGTTTATTTTTTTCCTGCCTGTGTGGCATGGATTTGTTAATACAGGAGCTGTTCATAAGTCAAGCTTTGGAGTGCTGACCAAATGACTGCGTGAGAGATGTAAGTGTCCTAGTGGACCAACATTTAAATATGAACCAGCAGTGTGCTGCAACTACCAGAAAAGCCAATGCAGTTCTAGGATGCATCAACAGAAGGATACTGTCCACATCACATGAAGTGACAGTACCACTTTACATTGCACTGTAAGATCACACTTGGAATACTGTGTCCAGTACTTTGCTTATCACAATATATAAAAGCTGTTGAGACTATAGAAAGGATGTGAAGAAGAGCAACATTGATGATTAGGGGACTGGAGACTAAACTATGAAATGAAAGGTTTGGGGAATTAAGTATGTCTATGTTGAGAAAGACGAGGACTAGAGATGATGGGTGGGTTGCTCCCAGTTCAATCCAGTTCAAAGAACCAGTAGCATCGGTGGCAGGAGGCTCTGCCCACCTGCCTGGGATGCTTCTGTCCATACTTGTGCACACAAACTGGTAGTAAAGGGTTTTAGAACCCACCATTGATGTAATAGCAGTATTTCAATATTTGAGGAGCTGTCACAGAGAGGAGAGGGCAACCTGTTTTTCACAGCACCTGAGGACAGGACATGAAATAATGGATGGAAGATTGTTAAAGAGAGATCTAACATAGAACTAAAGAAAAATGTCCTTACAGTGAAAACAATTAATCAGTTGAATGACTTCTTCTAGAAATTGTAAGTGCCCCATCGTTGGAGATTTTCAAGAAGAGATTGGATAATAATTTATTAAAAATGGTACAAGGTCTCCTGCTCGAGCAGGTGGAGAAATTTGCCAATAAAAATATAACAGTGTGGATGAGCCCTAACAAAGAAAGAAGGAAAGAAAGAAAGAAAGAAAGAAAGAAAGAAAGAAAGAAAGAAAGAAAGAAAGAAATCTCTGGGTGGGGAAAATAATTCTGTTGGATTTTCTAAATTTTTGCGCATCTTTGCAATCTAAAGCTTCAAGAGGGTCCTACATAAAGGGAACCCAAGTGAGCAAACAACTTCAACATTTGGTGCTTGTTTCATTTATTCCATAAACAAAGTCATCTACCACATGTGCCAATGTGGAAGAGTAATAACTCTCATTAGATTAAGCAATTGATTTAACACTTTTAGTTGCAATCACTGCAAACAGATGCTGCCTGCAATATGTAATCAATGTCTCTCATCCTTTCTTAACCATTTTGCCCCATTCCTCCAGGGCAAACTGCTTCAACTCCATAACATTTGAAAAGTTTCTAGCAAGAAATGTTCATTTTAGACCCAACAACAATAGGTTTATGGGATTTAGCTCTGGAATTTGGCTTGGTAATTCCAAAACATAGATTTATTCCTCTTCATCCATTCTCTTTTACCCCTGCTTGTGCATTTGGGATCAAGGTCTTGCTTCATGACCCTCCTGTGCTCCAGCTGTCCGACAGATGGCTTGATATTCTCCTGATACAAAACACAACTCATGTTATCATCAATGATGGCAAGGTGTGGAGGCCCTCAGACAGCAATTGATATGACCTTTTTATGAATAGTGTGTTTGGTTTACACAATTCATACTTTGGATGGCATATAAATATAATGAATAGGCAAATTAAAAAAGATGTTTATTTTATTGCTATGTATTGTCAAGAACAAATATACAAACCCCCAAACCTAAGATTATGATGCTTGCTAAGCACCTTAAGAACATATCATTAACAGAATACCATAAGTCAAGCTGTTCAAGTACTTAGATATTGTTTTTCATACCAATACTAATTGTAAATTCCATGCTGAGTTATTATTATTATTATCAACCAAACCCATTGTTCCAATTGGTCTATTTAACTCTTTAGACTTTTAAGTTATAATCACTATCCTATATACTTTTTTACTCAATGTCGTACCATTATAATCCCTATGAGAACAATATTAATATTAATGGTTTATGCATAGATTTTGGTGATGTGATTTTAAATATCAGCTTAGTTTATTTATTATACTGACTCATCACTCCATAGGTTTACAAATTTTAAATCTTAAACAACATTATAATAGTATTGCTATGATTTTATACTTCAAGCCAATTATTAAACTTTTTATACTATTATTTCAACAGGATGAATGTAACTATTTGTCAAAGCTTTATTTCGCTGGTGGGTGTCTGAAGTAGAGTGATTTGACTTGATTGATTTCTGCCAGATGTAACAATACCATGTAGACTTAATTCCACTTTTGATTCCTCTGTCAGTAGACTATTCCTCCAAGATCTGGAGGGTCATCTAGGTCAGGGGTCTCCAACCTTGGCAACTTTAAGCCAGAATTCCCCAGTCCCAGAATTCCCCAGTCAGCTTGGGGAAGGTTGGAGACCCCTGATTTAGGTACTTTTTGGTAGATTTGAGGTGAATGCCATGTTCTCTTAAGTGACCAAAGGCTTTCTTCTTCCAAGAATTCCATTTTTATCTGGTGCTTTTTTGGAAGGTGGCATTGTGAACATTGACCCTTGACTAAAGTGAAAGAGGCCTGCATATCCCTTGACATTTTTCTGGGATTCTTTGTGTCTTCCTCAATCATTTTCTTCTGTTTCCCTGGAATGATTTTGACAGGATAGCTTCTCTTGGGAAAATTCAAAATTGTCTTATTTTGAAACTCTCTGTCTGTGTATAGGTGAAACTGAAAGCTTTAAAGATGGGCTTGTAATCTTTATTAGCATCTGGAGGTTATTTTACAGATGTCTTTGACATTTTTACTCTGAGTAAGACAAGTTGTTCATCTAGCATCTATTTGGTGAGAACTTCATTGTGCTGTGGGTGGGGGGTAATTTAAATAGGGCAGTGATGATCCAACCCTGATGTTGATTGTAGTATGCATACAAGTGGCTCCAGTTATCCCTTGAACTGAAATGATTGAACTGCGTAGGATAGAGGGAAGTATAACTTTTCCCATCGACACATCACATGTTGTGGGACTATATTTTACGTAATAAATGAAACAATCACCAAACTTTGATGTTAATTTATTCACTTCTTTCTTTTAGATCAGTAGGATCAACATGAAGATGCGATGGGGTCTACAGAGTATGGTTTAAAAAGTCAAAATTATGACTCTAAATCTGTTTTTATATGTATCTGAAGGCTCATGGAAAAATGAGGTAGTAAGACCGCAAAGACAATTGTGCATTATTAATATGAAAAGCGGGGCACAGGTAGTCCTTGATTTATATACAGTTCATTTAGTTACAACAGTACTGAAAAAAGTGACTTATAGCCATTTTGCAGAGTTGCAACCCTTACAGCATCCCCCTGATCATGTGATCAAAATTCAGATACTTGGAAAGTTGTTCATATTTATGACCATTGCAGTGTCCTAGGGTCATGTGATCACCTTTTTTCCCCCTTCTGACGAGCAAGGTCAAAAGGAAAGCTGGATTCACTTAACTGGCCTATTGACTTATCTGCTGCAGTGCTTCACTTAACAGCTGAGGCAAGAATAATCATAAAATGGGACAAAGTCACTTAACAAATGTCTCATTCATTCATTCATTCATTCCTTAGATTTCATTAAATATAACAATATATAAGAACTCTAATAGCTATAAAATAATAAAATTTATTAAAACATTTTAAAAGACCCCGTGTACACTCACACACATTCATCCAGTCCAATGCCTGCCAGCAAAGGTAGGTTTTTAAAACTTTACAAAAGACCAAGGGGGGTACGTATCTCTAGAGAGAGTTCGTTCCAGAGTGCCAGGGCCACCACAAAGAAGGCTCTTCCCCTAGGCCCCACTAGTCAACATTGTCTGGCCGATGGGACCTGGAGAAGGCTGAGTCTGTGGGATCTAACTGGCCACTGGGATACATGAGGCAGAAGACAGTCCTGAAGATAATCTGGTCCTAAGCCATGTAGGGCTTTGTAGGTCATGTTAAAGGGTTAAATAAGGTTCAGGAGGGAAGTGTTTTTAATAGGAAAGTGAACACAAGCACAAGGGGACACAATCTGAAGTTAGTTGGGGAAAAGATCAGAAGCAACGTGAGAAAATATTATTTTACTGAAAGAGTAGTAGATCCTTGGAACAAACTTCCAGCAGACGTGGTTGGTAAATCCACACTAACTGAATTTAAACATGCCTGGGAAACATATATCCATCCTAAGATAAAATACAGGAAATAGTATAAGGGCAGACTAGATGGATCATGAGGTCTTTTTCTGCCATCAGTATTCTATGTTTCTATAACCAGCACTTAGAATTGGGCCCAGAAACTAATTGGCAACCAGTGCAGCTTGCGGAGTGATCTTGAAATGTGGGCAGATCTTGGCAGTTCCACTATAGCTCGCGCAGCTGCATTTTGCACAATTTATAGTCTCCAAACAGTCTTCAAAGGCAGCCCCATGTAGAGAGCATTGCAGTAGTCGAACCTCGAGGTGATAAGGGCATGAGTAACAGAAAAGCAACAGAAATTTTGGGCTCAATTGCAGTTGTATGTCAAGGACTACCTATACTTCCTAGACACCTTTTTTGAAATCAGATTTTTCAATTATTTATTTATTAAACATATTTATGTAACCATGCAACTCACATTCAATGATTGCAGACTATGATTATGCCACAAATAGACAAAACCTAAAGTGCCATCCAGCTCAAAAAGCCTTTAAGCCAGGTTTGCTTCTCTACATTTCCCTTTTCAACTGAGAGCTGGCTGTGCTAATTCATCTTGTTTCACTTAATACTTTCCATCTGTAATACTGGAGAACATCAGTATGGCTTCTTTGGTTCAGGGTGAGAAATTAATCATTTGAAGTCTTGAAAAGATATATTAATTCCAGCATTTATTGAACAAAGAGTAGTGTGGTTTATGGGTTTTTTCCCCCCTATTGGGCTGCTTAGAATTGATATTGAGGATGATTCTAATCAACACAATGTCAGGAGAGATTTGAAACAACTCAGATTGTGAATCCAGCATGACCTCTTTCACCTAAAGTCCTCCATAGCTCTTAAAGGCATTGTAAAAGAGGGGGAAATTAACATAGAATTAAATCCTTTCCATAGGAAGTTTATTTCAATAATTGATCACATTCACTGTGCAGATGGTACATTTGATTTCTAATTTATATTTCCACTCCCCAAATTCAATCTTAGTAAAGCCTTTGACCAGACTACAGAGATTTCTCCCATGTAGGGGAGTTCCATAAGTTATGTTCCATAAACAAGTTGCTTATTACCTTTTTAATAAGATAAGCAGGTTAGAATTTGTTGTAGAGTAAAGTTTTCCTGTTTTATTAGTTGCCACCAAAATCATGCAATCTATTTCTTATTTATTTCTTATTTGGATTTCTAGACCGCACTTCTCTTATTTATTTATTTATTTGTTGGACTTGTATGCCGCCCCTCTCCGAAGACTCGGGGCGGCTCACAACATGTAAAACAGTCACAACAATCCAATTAATTAAAATTTAACGATTTAAGAAAAGAAACCCCATATGATAACAGACACACACACAAGCATACCATGCATAAATTGACGTGCCCAGGGGAGATGTTTAGTTTCCCCATGCCTGACGACAAAGGTGGGTTTTGAGGAGTTTTCGGAAGGCAGGAAGAGTAGGGGCAGTTCTAATCTCTGGGGGGAGCTGGTTCCAGAGAGCCGGTGCCGCCACAGAGAAGGCTCTTCCCCTGGGACCCGCCAACCGGCATTGTTTGGTTGACGGGACCCGGAGAAGGCCCACTCTGTGGGACCTAATCGGTCGCTGGGATTCGTGCGGCAGGAGGCGGTCTCGGAGATATTCTGGTCCGATGCCACCCTAAGTCTTAGTGGACTTAGGGCGGCTTACAAACTAAAAAAAACTGGACTAATGATGATAAATGCTGAAAATATTTATACAGAATATTGACTCACCTGGAAACAGATCTGAGGTCCTTTTCCAGTGAGGTTGTACTCCTGGTCTGAAATTAAACTGCTCCTTTTGTTATCAAGACCCAAATAAATCTTAAAATTATTGTACAGTATTTCTTATATTAACTTGCATACATGTGCTTTGTGATTCCTTCAAAATGTTTTCCATCTGTTTGTGCGTATGTGTGTGTTGGTATTTGAAGTGGGACATGCTCCTTTGAATTCCCATGATAAGAGAAACTTGCTTTCTCTGATTTGTGTCAAAGTTGCATATTGTTTTTGAGTGCCGGTGGCGGTTAAGTAATTAAATTTGTTTATTAAAATTTAAATCATCAACCCTACCAAATATATTGGCCTTTGATCTTATTTTACAATTGGAATACTTTTAAATATAGGTGCAAAGTAATGGCTTTGTGCACCATCATGGTGAGGAGTGAGTAAGGAGAAAGAGGACAAATGCCAAAATGCATGTCTTGATACAAATTCTGCCCCTTTAATATTGGAGTTGTGACATTACAAATATATAATGGGCATTGCTTGCATGCAATGTTATGATGCATGTTGCTTCATTTGGTGGAAACCTCTCCTTGCTTTAGGCATTCATGTACACCAGACTGGGTTGTTGTTGTTTTTTTGGCAGGTAAGGGGCGGAAAAAGGGCAGTATAGCAACTGTGTGTTCTCCTTTGGGCAGCTTTTAAAGATAAAGGGCGGCTTCTCACCAGGAACTCAAGATACCTAGTGACTGGGGAAATTGGAGGGGGGATGCCCTTGGGACTCACCTAGAATTTATACATGGTATGTTTGTTGGTATGATTGGTCTCTTAAATTGGAGTTTTTAGATTACTTTTTAATATTAGATTTGTTACATTGTTTTTTATTGTTGTTAGCCGCCCCGAGTCTTCGGATAGGGGTGGCATACAAATCTAAATAAACTAAACTAAACTAAACTAACCTAACCCAATAACTGGATGGGGATTGGACGGTGAGCCCTCCCACACGCTTAGCGTGGCCAAGCAACAGGATAAGGCATTGGCCCCCTCGCCTGTTTCAGCAAGGAGCTATGCCCAGAGTTGCCCAGGAATGTTTTGCATATTATTTTCTGCCCCCAAAATTTTAGTTGCCTCTGCAGGTCCAAGACATTTGTAAATAAGTTATATGTTTTTAGTGGTTTAATTCAATAAAGTGACCCCATTTAATTCCAGCTACTTGTGTCCATGTTTTTACTCCGCATCCGGTGCAAGTGCTTTTACATTTGAACATACATTCTCCAGAACAATCTAGACCAGTGGCTCCCAACCTTTTTTTTGCCATGCCCCACCCAAGCATCTCTAAAATCCTGATCCCCACCGACATATAATTCTTACTATTCAAAAAGTGAACTGTACACATGCAGAGGAAGCCTAGAATGCCATTAATTTGGTTTAAACAAGGCTCCAATTGCCTCCATTAAAAATCAATTTGCCCCCGTGATTGGCCCCAGGTTGGGAACCAGGGGCTAGACTTCTGCTTTCAGTTTGTCATATGTAAGCCACTGCAGAGTGGGGAGTTTCTTTTCTTCTCCAAGATCATCTCTAAAAGCCACTCATAAGTATCTATTCACTTTTTAAAACCTACTGTTTTACCAATGGATATTATGCTGCTCATGGATTCTAAGTACAATTTGCTTCTTCCTAAGCCAGATTTAATGAGCCCAGCAACCATTAAGTTTAGTGGTGCTACAAGAATACACTGTTCTTGTTCGTGTGGAGTGTAACACTCTAATGTGTTACATAATTAGTCAAATTATGTGTCTGAAGACATATTAGCCCCAGTAATTCATTCAGGCAAGTGGGCCCGTTCTCTGTGTACAATAACACATTTCCAAAGTTCTTACAACAGCACCATCTCATTTTCTACTCTTTTGAGCTTTGAAATCCATGCGCTAATGAACTGATACCTTTCTTTGGTGGTTGTGGTACAATGTAACAATATTAATTCCATGTGACGTAATCTAGCATCGACTTCAAAAAGACAGTAAAGTGTAATACACTTATACACACCATGTCTCTATTCTTTTTCACTTGTGAAGGCATTAGGGACTTGGCGAGTGTAAGTTTATTCCAATTAATATACTTCATTGTAAGTATTAATCATAAACATTATGATATAACTTTTAAGCTTAAAATGAAATTCTAGTCCAGAATCTTACCCATATTTATGAAGATGAACCAAATGAGTTACAGTACTGTTGAATAAATTGCATATAGAAATAAGTTTCTTTTTTATTTTAAATGTATTATACGTCTTCTCAGTGCACACAAGATATGCCAATCGACAGCTATTTTTGGAAATAACAGATCAGGGCTACAAAACTCAGGACCATCATTATATGGCAGCAAAGAGATATTTTTCTGTCTCTGTTTGATGTCATCAAGTGATCACATGGATTTTTGAAGCCCAAATCTGGAGGCCTTAATTTCATGGAACCAAATTTCAAAGTAGGCTTATGTTGTTGCACAGCTCAAGGGAGGGATTCTTATCAGTGAATGTTTCCCTTTTATCACATGCATTACACTCTCTATTGATGGTTGTAGCAGCGGTTCTCCTTGATTTCTGAGAAACATTCATTGCCTATAGGCTGTAAAGGAGATAAACATCTTACAACCCTCTTTTTAATTACTCAAAGACACCAAACATTCGAAAAATCCCCAAGTCACTTCCAATCTTCTTGGAGCTACTTTCATAGCTAAGCATGTAAACTCTGGGAAAAATGAGTCACAGACCTACTAGAGTTGGAATGACACATTTTGGCTCTTTCCCTTGGAATGCTCTATAAGAGAAATGGACTAAAGGGGTTGGACTAAAAGACCTCCAAGGTCCCTTCCAACTCTGTTATTCTGTTAAAGGTAAATGTTACCCTTTTCCTAATTCTTTACAGCTTTCCCCCCCTTTCTTTTAGGCACCAAATTTTTATGCCCATTAATGAAATTAGCCAAGCATTGAAGACCTCAGCAGTTCAAGGGATGACAAAGCCCTTCCTTCTAGGCTGATGGATGGCCCACTCCCCCCTGAAAGGAGATGAAACCATTTGGAGTTCTTAATCCGTCATGATATTTCAGACTGCGAAAGATATTTCCTTCATATGATTATGCACACTGGATTTTCTTTCTTAGCAAGAAGGCAGGAATATATTAGATTTACTTCCAAATGTTTGGAAATGTCTGAGATATTAATGGTAGATTTAGGCAACCGTTCTGTTTCAGGCATGGGGAAGACTCAACATCCAGTCTGGCATTATGGGGAAAAAAGTACCTTGTACCAAAGGCTGGCAAAGAAACCTCTCTAAGAATAGACAGAGCATCAGGCAGACACATCATGACCAATTTGACTCACTATCCAGTGGCTGCAGTTGCCATTAAGTTAATCTTCATATAATTTGTTAAAGTAGGGGTCTGTGAAATACTGGAAATAATTGTCTTTTTTCCCTCTGCTAAATTCTGTAGCTGTGGGCAGTTATATTGGTATAATAACCGTCTGCATCTTGTAATCAGGAAAGATTATGGTTTACGACTCTGCGTTAGCAAATGGTGTATAATGTATCTCTGAAGAGCGAGATTGACTGGAAACATATTTTTCAGCCTGCTTAAACCTGCCTAGGCAGTGTCACAAAGGTGCCCCCAAATAAAGCATACAGTGTATTTAGTGAAATTCTAGACTCTAAGTACATGCAAGGGCACTGTAAGAGTCTAATTGGGTTGTAACATAAAACACTGTAAAAAACCAAGGTCTCACCAGCTTCATAATGTTATGTTAGGGGAATGCTTATAACATCGCATGGCAAACCTTGAGGTGATCTGTTTCTAAGGAGGCTAAAAGCTGGAAAGAAGGCAACAATTTGATATCCACAAAATTTTAAATAATATTGGATGTTAGGCAGAAATAAGTGGTTCATTTTTTTTGTTTCAGTGAAGTAGAAAACTTATGCTGAACTTATTCAGGATTATGAGCAGAAATGTAACAATGCACAATTACAGAAATGAAAGTCTATGTTTCAGCCAATGTCTACCTTTCTAAGTGACAATGATTTCTATGGTGATTAAAGGCATAGTTCACATTTCACCCACATGGTTGGGTTTGACTAACTCATCTTCAGTGGAAAAGTAAAACTGTTTGCTGGGTACGATTGTGGAAGTCATCAGAAAGAGTGCTTAAAGTTGTGCAAGGTGCAGATGAAGCATCTCTTTCTTCCATGGTTCTTCAGAAACTACCTCCAGCTGTTTCCACACATGGATGTTTGCATGATTTAAATAAGTACTTCGTATATGCTTCCATTTGTCCCAAGGGATCGCTTTCAAACCATTTGTGTATTCCTACCAGAGAACCGGTAGCAGAAATTTTGAATTGTTCAGAGAACCAGTATATAGTGCTTCTGACCGGCCTCGCTCCCATCTATACTTTGCCTCCTGAGTCCCAGCTGATCGAGAGGAAATCGGGATTTTGCCGTATCCTTCCCCTGGAGTGGTGTGGGAATGGAGATTTGATGGTATCCTCCTCCTGCCATACCCACAAAGCCATATCAGGCCTACCAAGCCACCACCTCCAAAGTGATAGTAAAAAAAATGAATCCCACCACTGGTTCCTACCTCTGAGTTTATCCCACTATATTGAACAGATTTTAGTCCCAAGTATGTTTTCATATGATTGCAGGACCAAACAGAAGTGGATTATTTCACAAGGACCAAGATATTTGGAATAACATAGAACAAAGAGACTCCCACAAAGCCACATCCACTGACTTTTGCAGATTTGTTTGAGATACTGCACCCATGATATGGTATTGTTATTTTTAATTACAGGTAAATCCTGACTTGGTGTCTGTTTTTATATATCTTCAAATTAAAACATTTTTTCAATAAGAATTGAAAAAAGACAAATTAGGTTTCTAACTGAACTAATTTGCCCTGGTCTGTCTGAATTTGACCATAAGAGACAATATAAAACATACTTTATCTTGAATGCTAAATTATTACATGAAATTGATCTAAAGAGGAAAAACAACTTTTGCAGCAATTAAGAAGATTTAATTCTGCAAAGTCTTTGTGTATACAAAATATGAGAATAATTGACAACACAGAAGTACCTGGGAGTTCCTGGAAGCCGTGCCTTTAAATAAAGGAGCCATCGGAACAGCGGTGAAATCCAATTTCTTTTACTACTGGTTCTGTGGGCATGACTTGGTGGACATGGTGTGGCTTGGTGGGTGTGGCAGGAGAAGGATACTGCAAAATCTCCATTGCCTCCCCACACCTTGGGGAAAGATATCCCACCCCACTCTGGGGCCAGTCAGAGGGTGGTATTTGCCGGTTCTCTGAACTACTCAACATTTCCACTACCAGTTCTCCAGAACCTGTCAGAACCTGCTGGATTTCACCCCTGCATCAGAATAAGTAAAACCAGATATGATCTTGTACCACCCAGTATGGTTGGAATCCAGTAAGATACTAAGTTCCAACCATACCCAAGACTGATGTGGCAGACCAATAAGAGTAAAACCAACACCATTCCTAATCACCAGTCAATACTTCCTAAGAAACATCCAATTCCTAGTCAATCCCACAAAATTAAAATTCCACACAGACTGTAAATGCTAAAAGGTTATTCCTTTTTCTGAACCACAATGTTGAGCACTGCAAAAACTTGACCTCTGCATTGTTATTGATCTCTCTAAACCTTGAGAATATGTAATGATCAAGTATATACTATCAAGGCAGTTATCTTACTTTCATTACAGATTGGATCATATTCCAATAAGACAGAAGTGGGTTTTTCCCGGTTCAGAATGGTTCACCTGAACCAGTAGCAACCCGCTGGTGATGTCACGATGGTGTCACAGAACCAGTTTGGTCGGTGCTGGTCCGTGGATGACGCCATCTTTTTAAATATTGTTTTAAAATTTCTTTTTGAAAAAAAATTGGAGGGGGATTCCCCCCCTTTTTTTCTTCTAAGCATGCACAGAAGCCAAATTTCCAGCACTGTACATGGGTCGTCATCTTGTTTTTGCCTTTTTTGTGTGTGTGCGTGTGATGTTTAATTTTTTTCCTGCACTGCACATGTGCCCACAGGTGAAGCATTCCCGGGCCCATGTCTCAACAGGTGAAGCACATGTGCCCACAGGTGAAGCATTCCCGGGCTAAAGTCTCAAAAGACTTTAGTTGATGCAAATCTATGCCATCTCTAAGAAATTAATTAATTATAAGTACTATACTCACATTATATAATAAATATAGAAGAAAAAGCTTCAATATTAGATATTTATTTTCATAAGAAAATGTTTATTTTCATATTTGAACATTGGAGATATAATAATTTTTATAGATAATATAGGTTACATGATTTAATTTTTAATTAAATCATGTCCTCAGAAAGAGACGACATGTAAGTAAGTAAGTAAGTAAGTAAGTAAGTAAGTAAGTAAGTAAGTAAGTAAGTAAGTAAGTAAGTAAACAAATAAACACATAAACACATAAACACATAAACACATAAACACATAAACACATAAACACATAAGAAATATTTTGATATTTCTTTCCTTGGAACACATCACTGGATTCAGTATCTTTAGATACCTAATGTTGTTCAAGATAAATTACAATAACAAGATGGAACATTCAGAGACGACTGAATTTTCAAAAGTATTTGATAGCCCATTTATTGTCAGATTGTTCTAGTTCCCTGTCATCTGACATGTTAATCTAGGTGATGTCCAAGCTAGCATGATTTTTTTTTACTTTGTGTCAATTTCATCATTGAGTTTGTCAATTCAATCATTAGGGTCTTTACTCAAAGATACCAGTCAGGGTTTGAACACAATCTCCTGTGTCAGAGAGCGCTCTAATCATTACACATTCCAGAAAAGGAAAGGAAAGGCCAAAGTGGTCCTAGTGGTAGTAGGGGGTCCTTGTAGTAGTAGTGGGTACTTAGGGGTGTGGTTACTAAGCAGGGAGAAGGGCTTCAATATCTCTCCAGAACATCATTGTCAACATCAAAGTAAACAAGACAAAGTTTGTATGATTGAATGGATGCAAAATTTAAAAGGACAACTGAAATGCAACAGTGGGAATGAACTGAAACATTTTTGTTAGTATATATTATTCCATTTTGATTATCCAAAATAGATCATTCATATAATTTTTTTAAAAATTCTAGATTTACAATAATCAGGTTGGATTATTTGCCATATTTGGTGGCAATGTTATAAAGAGTTCTTGAAGATGATTCATCAGACAACAGTGCAAATTATAAATATTAATTTTTCTTTCTAAGTAGCTTTTTTGGGTGTGTGTGTTGTGTGTGTGTAAGCATTACATGACATTCCTAACAGTTATAGTTTATAATTCCTAACAGTTATACTTTATAATTCTCATGGGTAAATATATGCAATTTCTCCTTCAGAAGAATGGGAGACTAAGTTATATTTTAAAAATGAAAGGAGAATTTCATATGGAAATTATAATTATAATTCTATATATATAGAATCTTACCACATCTTCTTAGAGTTTCTCGCAAGATAAAAAATTAAAATACTAGATTTTCTTAAATGAGGCAGAAACTCCTGCTAATTTCCCCCCTGATTGATAACTCCTGTTATGTTGGTTCCTTATGCTTATTACTTATTTCAACAATAGGTAAAATTATTATAAAAATATTCATTCCTGTCATATAAACTTATGTTATTTTGAAAATTCTTGTTTAATTTTGTACAAGACTAATAAGAAACTTAAATGACCTTTTCTTCTTAATTTACTTCCCCCTTGTCTCTCCCTCCCCCAGATTTATATATGTTATGAAGCACATAACATAATTTATATTTTTCCAATTGAAGTTAGTTTTTTCCTTAATAGGAATTAGTAAATTTCGAAACACAGTAATCTTTGACATGCATTGAACATACTTGCCAGTAACACAAAACATATGCAAAGTACTGGGAAATTATAAAAAGATTACAAATGTCAGAATTAGTCTGATCAAACTAGATCAAAATAATTTTTTCTTCCCTCTGTAATGTTTAAAGTGGAAAACATCCCATTTTCATCTAATACCCAGGTCTACGTGGTTTGCAAATTAAATGCATTTGGAGCATAAAGGAATGAGGGGAAAATGTGGATGTGTGTTTCTGTGTCTCTCTGTGTGTGCAATACATATATTTTTAAAGACTTGACATTGTTAAGATGTGATTGAAAGGAATGAAGTGTTAATTTAAGAAACATGTTGCTGGTTGCAGAGAAACTAAACATAATTAACATGTATCCTTTGGCAAATGTATATAAGGCTGCAGACCTCTCAAACCAGAGGTATAAAATATGCCTGCTTTTAGTATGAGTTTATGCTCTGTGGGGATTTTATTGTTTAGATTTAACATGAAGTGCTGCTTTTCTCTCTCTCTCCCCCCCCCCTTTTTAAAAAAGACTAATTTACCATACTTCTCAGACCGATCATTTTCTGAAAGGTTTTGTGATTAACCACATAATATTTTTATTGAGCTGCTTCATATACATTTGGCCACAAGCATTGACTGAGCCCATAGGGCATTGTAGGTTTAAAGATTTTACTAATAAATATGTTCCCCTTTGTACGGAGGTTGCTAATTAATGTTTTTAAACAGCTCGATGTTTAATTCTTTGAAGGCACCCTATCAAGGGCTAATATAAAAACTGTTTATGTAGGAGGATATACAAAATAGGGTGTTAAACACAAACATAAATTGAAGTGCTAGAGCTTCCCTGCAGTGCCAATTTTATATTTGATTTCCTCTCACTTAAAGTTAAAATGTCGGCATTACAAGAAATGTGTTCCATGTATGCCTTATAGATTATGCAGAAGGCATCACAAACACATTGTAAGCACTAGCTCTATGGCATCTGGGTATATTCTTTAAATTATCACTTTAATAAGAAAAGATGTATTGCTAATTATGGGAGAAACAACTTTTGTGTAATGATTTTACTTGATAACATTTATTTTCAGAAAGTTTGGTCTGCTCCAGTTGATAAAAATATAAGTACAATCAAGGATTTATTTTTGGGAATTTCATCTAGTAAAAACATTACTGTTGCAATTTTGATTAATGCTGGGTAGACTTTTATCTGTTTTATATCATTATAGTCATTCATAGCAGTAATGATGATGATGTTCGTCCATCATGTTCAAAGAGGACTTTGACATCTAATGGGTTGTGGGCTGTACTCAATGTATCTGAAGGCTGGTAAGGCCTATATGAATATGAAATGTTCTGCTACATGTTGGGCAGACGTGTGGGCACCATTGTCATAGCATTTGCAGCTCTGACTTTGCAGAGTGCTTGTTTCTCTTCTGTTATAAATGTTCTTCTTGGCCTCAGATGTCTGGCAGCCTTGGTGGATCAGCATGCACCATGTTGGTTGATCTTGTGCCAGGGTTTCCCAGGAGGTGGTGTCGATATCAAGGGACTTGAAGAAGGCTTTCAATGTGTCTTTGTATTGCTTTCTTTGTCCTCCATGCATTCCTTTAGACAACTCATCATAGAAGAGCTGTTTAGGGATGTGATGGTCTGGCATCCTAGCAACATGGCCTGCCCAGCGTGTCTGGGCTTTCATCAGCAGGGTGGGAACTGATGGTAGGCCTGCTCTGGAGAAGATTTCTGTGTCTGGCACTTTGTCCTGCCATCGGATTCTCAGAATTCTACGGAGACAGGTCATGTGGAAGTGGTTCAATTGTCTAGCATGTCTCCTGTATACAGTCCAAGTCTCACTGACATACAACAGGGTAGTTAACACTACTGCTTGGTAGACTTTGTAGCAAGGCTTATCCCACATTGTTTCCATGTGTTGGTCATTAGTCTGCCAAATGCAGAGCTTGCCTTGGCCATTCTGCAGTTGACCACAATGTCAATTGTGAATGCACAGGAGAGGGTGCTGCCAAGGTATGTAAATTGGTCCACTGCTTGTAGCGTTGGTCCCTTTACTATGATGCTATTTGGCTCTTGGCATTTGGCTTTTGGAGCTGGCTGATGCATCATTTTGGTCTTCTTTTATGATGATAAGGAGACCAAAGTTGTTGCACGCTGCTGCAAAATTATCCACACTGGTTTGCATTTCCTGCTCTGATCCAGCATTCAGGGCATAGTCGTCAGCAAAGAGGAGGTCATGTAGCACAATCTCCTTTATCTTGGTGAAAGCCTGGAATCTTCGCAGGTTGAACAGTTTTCCATCGGTCCTATATATCAGGCTAACTCCCAAGGAACTGTTCTGGAAGGTATTTGACACCGTGGCTGAAAACATTATGCTGAATAAAATCAGTGCCAACACACACCCTTGCCTGACACTGTTTGTGATGGAAAAGGCTTTTGAAGCTTTTCCATTGTCTAGCAGTAACAATAAAAACCCTGGAGATGACAGGCATTCAAAGAAAGTATGTTTTCCAATTCTCCTCTGAAATCGCCTGTGCTGATAGGAAGGCAAGACATCTAATAATATGATACAAGTCTTGCAGGAATATTATACATAATTTTGGTTCCAAGGTGAAATCTATTTGTTACATAAAATGGTTTAAGCATGGATTTACACTTGAAGAATAGTACTACATTTAGTTCTCCTGTTTCCAGTCTCTTTATGTGTCTTGATATTTGCTTACTTTCTGAATCCGATCCATAAGTATTTTGTGATGTCCTGTTGGTAACTACAGTAGGTGACTATAGTTTCTTCATTGTTTCTTCATTTTCTTTGAAGAGGCAACATTTGCTATCTGTTGCCTACTCAATTCTGGATTCTCTTCCATTAGTTTTTAAGGTTGGTGTGTTATGAACCAAGACTTTGTCAGTTTGGATTTGGAAATTCCATTATAGTTTCAGCTATATGTTATCAGCATTTTTTTTTACAATTGGTACATAATAATTTTTATAGAAGTTCCAATGAACCATTTTGGTGACAGTGTTATATTGTTATTTATAATCGGTTTATAGGATCTTCTTTTATGAGCTATGTTTAAGATCTACTCTTTCTTTTGCCTCTTTGCATAATCTGTACTTAGAATCATTTCATGATATTTCAGTTCTGGACTTGATTGCATTAGTTCAAATAGCTTGCTCTTAAGTGGGCCAAATCAAGCCTTCGGTTTCTTGTTTCTTTTTAATGTTCCAATTATAAACTATTGCCAGGTTTTATTTTTATCTATTTTCCTCTCATATTTTTGTATAAATTGACAATGAGATGCTTCTTTGTTAGCAATGCTTTTATTACATAATTTTAATATTCACTTTTTGCTTCCTTTACATTTAGTAAATTCCAATTTTTAACTTGTTTATTCTTGGTCATCTTTTATATAATCAACCAATACATACTTTTCTCTTCCGACAGCTTGACCTGAAGTAAACGTCTGCCTCTGCTTCCATGGTAGGTTATTATAAATCTCCTGGTTTAAATATTTTAATATGAAATAAATGATTATCATTCTCTTCAAATCGGATCAAAACAATTGTATATGATCTTTTAGTAGTTGTACTTCATCTTCAGTAATAGAATATGCAAGAAATTATACAATGCCCAATACTTTCCCTGTTTCCATTTGTTTTTGTTTATGTAAATCTAACTATTGTTCCCAAAGAAAACTTTTTCTATTTCTGTATTATTCCTATTTCCTTTTCAGAAATATGATGTTTTGATAGGTTTAAAATAATCACTGATATTGATTTTTATTTTGTATTTCATCCTTAATTCTCTGTGTTACAGTTAGTTTACATTTATACAGGTCGTGTCCTGCTTTGTAAAACATAGCTTTAAAAACAAAAACTGCTCTCTTTCATTCTCTTTCTCTTATACAGTTTATACAAGCACCACTTTCAGGAAAGGGACAGGTTAAAATATCCATGATGCAATGGACTTAGATTTAAAATTATAGATTTTCTTAATTTCATATCTAACTCTATTATCATAGCAACAAAACTGGACATGGCTGAATCTTATTAGGTTAGTGCTCATCTAGGTCTTTTAGCCTTTGGGATAATTCAATGAGCTGTTCCTGGTTTTGTGTATGTCAATTAAGGAAAAAGTAAATAATTCTATATGGTTTCCAAGCATGGAACAGAAACATTAATCTTTTAAAATTCACTTTAGGATTTATGTTAAGTGCTGAACCACCAATGAAGCTTGAGTCGTACATATTTTAAAGCTAATTGTGTGTGTTAGAGGGGATGTTCTTGAGCAAAAGCTGCTGCATAAAAAAGGATGCTGTGCTGAATTTTGACTTGCCGTTTCTCAAAAGTTTATCTCCCTCTGAGACGCCAGCTTATCCTTTTGTCTTTTATTCTCAAGACGCTTCAGAATTTCTTCTGGATTTCTCTTTACGATCCTTTTAAGCCTATAATCTTGTTATAAATAGTGAAGTTTTTGTGACATACGTTTCAGTGAACCCGAGCCCACCCCTCAACTGTTCCTACCTGCCAAATTAGAAAGCATAATATAATTTATTTATTTATTTATTTATTATTTGGATTTGTATGCCGCCCCTCTCCGAAGATTCCCTTCTGTTGTCTTCGTCAGGGATTTAAATGAAATTAAGGATTGTGAGGGAAGCCAATGAGATCACTGGCTGTCAGACAGAGGATTATACACTGAAAGTTTATTGTGTTATTCTGACATTGTCCTGCATCTTCATCTTAGCAACACCTCATAAATATTTTTGTACAAGAAATGACCCTAGAGTTCTTGGTGCTATCTGAGCTTGGTTATTTGCTTGCAGATGTTTCATTACCCGACTAGGTAATATTACCAGGGCTATTGAATATGGGGTTTGCTCACTGTTTATATACAGTTAACAGTGTACTGGTCACCTTGGCATATAGTCTCGGTGTCTACAGACAGTGCTGGTTCCTCCAGGTAAGAAATGGAGATAAACAACTTTCCTTACAGTCAGACACTACTGGACAGGGGAAATCATTAAATTTGCATTTATATACAAAATAGGATACAATATGGGGTTTGCTTCATGTAAAGATATACTTGCCTTCTTATTAACACCTTTATATTTTCTGCGGGAAAAGAAGATATAAATTATCCAGGGAAAACAGCAGTACTAAGTTCTACTTTCCCCCTCCTTAATTTCTAAGTGTATTTAAATAAATTATTAAGGTTTCAAAACAGTGTTTCTTTTTTGGTGGGGTGGGTGACGGTATGGATTTTATTCCAGCACCTTTATGTAAGGATTTAAACTCTGTTCTCATCAAAGAGTTAAACAGCCGAGGGCTTTTAAGCATCTCATTTTACTTATACACACACAACCCATTATAACCTGCATAAACAAGGATGACAAGTTGAGATTAATGAGAGTCCCAAAGTGACAGAACAATTTAATTGTCAGAAATCATAGGAGGTGAACTTTGCCAGTATATTTATATAAAACTGCCATGGTCTTAAAAACTTCCCTAATTGATTATGACCAATAAGTAATAACTATGTGAGCCCAGTTTTCTGATATATCAGAAGCAAGTGACCCATAAAAGTTAACTCTAGAATAAAGATGCAAAAGGGGGGGGGGGGGATTGAAAACATTTTGACCCATAATGCTGTGAAAGTTATTGTGCAACTGACACTTTCTTGCTAGTTAATATTTACCAAGAATCAACAAATCAGTGTTCGTTGGAAATAGAACACAAATGTGATCAAGCGGTTTTTGCTTAGACCTACCTTCTCCAACTGGTTCTTCCCAGATGTATCAGGACCACCAGACTTCCTGGCCAGCCAGGCAAAGGCACTGCACCCCTGAGCAAATCTGGAGAGTGCCAGAAAGGGGAAGTCTGGCTTAGAAGATTTAGTCACCAGTCTGAGTGATGGATTTGCATTAGAAGGGTGGGACAGAAATGTATGTATACAGTTAAAGGAAACTTAAAGTAACCCATTTTGTTCTACTTAAAAGAAAAGAACCCTATATAAATAAATCCAGGATCAGGTTACAAGTAATGACTATTTCAGATAGATACAAAACACATTTGTACATTAAAATATCTAAAGAAAAAAAAAAAGAAAAGTATACAGGATAATCCACAATTGAATCTTTGACCAAGAGCATGCCGTTAAAGCCTCTAATGTGTACTCTAATGTGTGATTAGATGTTTCTACACATTGGACTTAACAGGATGTAGGTAATGTGTGCGTTTTACCTTTATTCTTCCTACCAGGTACAATATAAAAATAAAAATTGGCTGGACTATCTATAGATGGACATGGCCAGAGGTGAGTTCCTCCTGGTTCAAACTGGTTTGCCTGAACTGGCAGCAACCTGCTGGTGACATCACACCATTCAGAGAAGAATATGGAGGCAAGTCAAAAAAAGCATAGCAACCAAAGTATTGAGGCAGACAAAGGACAATGGATAGAAAGGAAAGAATTTCTCTTTTTTATTGTTTTGCTCATTTGCTTTTCTTTTTCTCTTTCTTTCCCTTCTTTGTTAGACTGGTGACATGATTAAAAATTAGAGTAGAGATAGAAATAAGAGAAAGGGGATATTAATGTATTCATTTTTACATAATAAAATAAAAGCAATAACAAGAGGGAAGCTTAGAAATTGAACGGTGGGAGGTAGCTCTATGTTTTTCTTGAGGACACTTGGGGACGAGATTTCCTCAATAAAATAAAGGCACAGAGGATTTTTTTTTATAAAGCAGCAATGGTAATGATAGTATACTGCTTAAAAAAATAAAGGGAACACTCAAAGAACACATCCTAGATCTGAATGAATGAAATATTCTCATTGAATACTTTGTTCTGTACAAAGTTGAATGTGCACAACATCATGTGTTGTGTCCACGGAGAGGGGTGGCATACAAATCTAATAAATTAAATTAAATGTGAAATTGATTGTCAATCAGTGTTGCTTCCTAAGTGGACAGTTTGATTTCACAGAAGTTTGATTTACTTGGAGTTATATTGTGTTGTTTAAGTGTTCCCTTTATTTTTTTTTGGAGCAGTGTATGTTACTAGGAGAAATCAAAAACATTTTCTGCAAGCAAAAATGCTCCTCTTAGATCTGTTTGGTTTTATCGCAAGTATTAAGGAGCATACAGTTATCAGCAAGAAGGGTATCTTGAATGACTGCATGGAGGCACTTCATGTGTTTAAGTGGTAAAGGTCAAAGAGAGAGCTGTCCAGTGGTACTTGGTTTTACACTCCCTCTTTCAGACAGCACGTGACAACATGCAAGTGAAGAAAAGATTGAAGGGGTCTGAAGCTGGCACATAACTCTGTTTCACCTCAGTAGAAGTGGCAAACGTAGGTGATTTATCACAACTGTGAAGATCGTATCCTTCATTTCATCACAGAGCAACTGAATCAACTTCACAAATTTCTTCCGGTATCCATAACAGGACAATCCTGAATACAGTGACAAATGTCTTGGTCACGTCAATAAAGACAGAGTAAAGAGGTTTGTTCTGCTTGCTACATTTCTCCTGGACTTGCTTCATAGCTACTATAGTCCATTCTGGCTGAAAGCCACACACCGAGAGCTTCTTTTCTGGCAAGCCTGTCCAGGAGAATGTGGGGGGAAAAACCTTGACTGTATGGACAGCAGTGAAATATTCCTGTAATATCTTCAGTCCAATGTGCTTCCCTTATTTTTATAGAGATTCAAATCTATTCCAGGAGGACATCTTGGAGTCAGGGAAGATCAAATCAACCCCAGCATTGAAAAACAATTTTGCATGATACCCACCTAAACTAAGAAGCTATTTTTCCCCTGCTGTACAATTACCTATTTCAGCTGCTAAATAAAACTGATACACTGACTTTAAACAATTAAAAAAAGACAAGAAATTGAATGGCGGTATTATTATGCATGATTAAATAATATGATGAGTGGCATTAGAGCAATATATTAGAACATGGAATAATTAAATAATGATAGACTATAATTTAATATAAATGTGTATTATTATTAGAAATATATAAGTTGGTTGAATGTAATTACTAAGATCAATTTTACTAGTTCTATTTGTATTAGAATATATGACACCCAGGTGCCACACTGTTTACACATTGATATGTATATGTAAAACAAAATAAAAAAAATTGAAACAAAAAAAATGATTGGCACACTGGTCTTCTTCTCTCAAGAAAAGAGCCATGATCCTATCAAATCTATGTGTACACCATCTTTCAGTATATCAGGTTTCTGCATAAATAATGTGACACTAGATGGAAACCAGCAAATATTTATTGTGTAGTATGCAGCCCTAAAAGTGGTAGAGCCACCAAAAAAAAAAATTGGCAATATAGGTTGATACAATGCAATTTCATTTACGTTGAATTAATTGTAAAAAAATTTTTTGTTATTTTTAATGGGATCTTATATTTTAGATCTACAGAGTGGATACCCTAGGTGGAAAAATAAAAGTACAAGAAATGTATGCTTGGAGACATCAAGATAACCGTTGAGGAAATATTTTACTGATAGATAGAAGAGTGGCCAAGTGTAGACACACTAGGAATTTGTCATTGGTGTATATGGTCTTGGTGTACATAAAAGAAAAAATACATTTGTCATGAATCATGAGGTACAGCATTTAATTATTGTCATAGGCTATAAATAAGCAATCAGGAAAAAAATCAATATTAATATAAATTGTAAGGATACAAGCAACAACTTACAGTCATACAGTAATAAGTGAGAAAAGATGGGTGACAGGAACGATGATAAGACAAATAGTAATAGTAATGCAATCTTAGTGAATAGTTTGACAGTGGTGAAGGAATTATTTGTTTAGCAGAGTGATGGTGTTCGGGGAAAAACTGTTCTTGTGTCTAGTTGTCTTGGTGTGCAGTGCTCTATAGTGTCGTAGGAGTTGAAACAATTTATGTCTAGGATGGAGGGGTCAGTAAATATTTGCACAACTCTCTTTTTGACTTGTGCAGATCCTCAATGTAAAGCAGGTTGGCAGTAATTGTTTTTTCTGCAGTTGTGATTATCCTTTGAAATCTGTATCTGTTGTGTTGGATTGCAGAACTGGACCAGACAGTTATAAAGGTGCAGATGACTCAATAATTCCTGAACTGTATCAGCAGCTCCTTGGGCAGTTTGAGCTTCCCGAGTTGGCACAGAAAGAACATTCTTTGTTGTGCTTTTTTGATTATGTTTTTGATGTTAGGTGACCATTTTAGGACTTGATAGAACCTAGAAATTTGAAGGTCTCTACTGTTGATACTGTATTGTCTAGTATCATAAGAGGTAGTACGATATATATTTTGAATAGTTTATGATTCCACTTTATAAATGTTGAAAAATAGGAAATTCAGTATAAATGGAAAATTCAAATTTTCTTATATGTTTAGTAGCCTTAATACCAACACTAGAAATGTCATATTATTTCATATTTAAAATGAACAAAATTAGGCAGTTTTATATATTAATGAGAGAACATATTGTATAATCCCCTCCTTTTCAAATGAAATAAAACTTGTCTTTACATAAGAGGGAATTATTTTTTTGTAATTTCAGTATTTATCTCCTGGATATTATTTAATTCAATTTTCTTCAAAATACATCCCTCTATACATACACAATAAGCTATAAGACTGTTTATGTTTAAATTGTATCAGATAAAATGTCTCTATAATCATGTTACAATATTTTGCATAAACAACAAACAATGACTAAAGTAATATCCTTAGGAGATAATAGCAGTTAAGAGCTGGGAAAAGGGGTTTTTTTCTTCTTAATTTGGGATACAATGAAAAGCAAGCACATTTTTTTACAATAAAGTAGTTCTATAAAAGAATGAAATATTTGTAGAAGTTAATAAAATAAGGAAATAGAAAAATTAAAAAAAGAAGCTGGCATAATCAAATTTTACAAAAGAGGGAAAACTGAAGGTGAAATATAAAAAAAACCTGAGTACTTCCTCTAATAATGAGCTCAAAGAATGAATGTCAAGAGGGTTGGAGCTGAAATGAAGTCACTGAAGAATGAAGAGAGAAATGTCAGCATGCTTGCTTTACTTCTAGGTATGCAGAAGTGCAACTTTTTTTTTCTTTAAGAAAAAGAGACACAGAACAAAACCTAAAATAGCGAAAAAGGACTAACCTTGTTGAGAGGCCTCCAGGAATCCTGCGCCAGTTGGGTAAGACTGATAGAAATTAGTGGGGTGTGTGTGTGGAGAAGAGTTGGATTTTGATGGACTCCCATAATCTCTGTAATAATTGTGGGCAACATAAGGCTCCCTAGATGTCACTGAGCATAATTTCCAGCAGAATCAGTCAAAACGGGAAAGAGTGAAGCACGTGTGCAATAATCTTTCAGAAACATTTGAAAGCCAACATTCTGCATCTTTTTACAAGTTTCTACAAGTCTTGTTTTGCCTATCTACCCAATGGTTATTACTCTCTGTCTTTGTTAACCTGCTTTTTGGTTACATGAATCCTCTCAAGTATCCTCAAGTAATACAGAATGTAAATTTTTATATTTTATTTTATTTTATTTTATATTTTATATTTTATTTTATTTTATTCTATTCTATTCTATTCTATTCTATTCTATTCTATTCTATTCTATTTTATTTTATTTTATTTTATTTTATTTTATTTTATTTTATTTTATTTTATTTTATTTTTTTATTTTATTTATGGGGCACCCTTCTCCTAGTGGACTCAGGGTGGCTTAAAAAAATAAAAATAATAATACATAGAGTAAAAACAAGTGAAAAATTAAAACCCAGTATTACAGTTTAAATACCCCAATCAAACAGTCATCACTCATTCATATTTCTGGCTGGAGTGGATATCTATTGCTCAACGTCCCTAGGCTTGCCGGCATATGTGTGTTTTCCACACTTTTTGAAAGGCGAGGAAGGTGGTGGCAGTATGAATCTCTGGGTGTGGGGGGTGGGGGTTGATTCCAGAATATATGGTTTGGGCATTTCACAAGCCATTTCCATAAACTTGGATTATAGAATAGTAGTTCATATCTCAACAGGAACTTCCAAGCATGGCCATGAGTTTTCCTTTACAAAGGGTGATCATTTATTTCATGAAAACTCAAGGTGCAGCTTCTAGCATCCATGTCAGCATCAGTTCCATAATAACTCTCCACAGCCCAATGTCAAAATCCTGTGCAGGTAATCTGTTCAGATTTTAGGTGAAACAATGCATGGCTTCATGGCTCTCAATAACCTCCTTAAAATGGAAGGTGCATGGGGGAGGGGAGGGAGGGAAAGAGAGAGAGAGAGAATAGAAAAGTCACTCCTTCAGAATCGGGATCTCCTTAAGCCTGGTGGATTTCAACTCTCAGAGCAAGATGGGGAATTCTGGAAATTGAAGTCCACCTGGCTTAAAGTTCCCAAGGTTGGAAATCCTGGCTCTTGAGAGCCAGTGGAGCATAGTGATTAAGTCACTAGGCTAGGAACCAGGAGTCCACATGTTCTATTTCTGCCTGGGGCACAAAGCCAGCTGGATGACCTAGGGCCGGTCACTCTCTCAACCCTCTGAAGAAAGCAAGGGCAAGCCACTTCTGAAAAACCTTGATAACAAAAATGCAGGGACTTTTTCAAGCAGTCATCAGGAGTCAATGCTGACTCAAAGGCACATGTGTTCAGACAAACACATACTCACACACTGGCTCCATTGGAAAGCCTGGATAGTCTAAATCCCAGGCAAATGTAACAAACCATCAGAAAGGAGAACAAATAGGATTTTGAAGTTACCCATTGTCCCAACTATCTGGCCACAAACTGAGCAGGCAAAAAGATTATCATGACACTGAGACAAATTATATTATGATTAAATTACAAAAATTACTCATTTAGCCTGTTCAAGGGTTAGTCTGTTCATCTTGGGTCCAGATCTGATGCCTAAGGAGCAAGCTACTCAATTTTATATTCTCTTGGGTATAGCCGGTTGAGGGTCTTTCCAATTCTGGAGCCCGGTTGAGAAACAGGCCCCCTCTCCCATGGGGGCAAAAACAAACACCCAAACTGCTGACAACCTTTTTTTTTTCTTTTGCCAGAAGGGAACAGCATTTTCAGAAAAGTTAATCAGGGGCTGAAGCATGCCAAAGTTCATTGGAATCAGGTGTTCTTAAAGTACAATATTGATCGTGACAATGCCTGCTGAGATTATTTCTTCAGCATCCTGAAAGCTTTTACTAATCCTTGGCAAGGGCAATTTGACATCAGCCCAGCCCTGCCCAAACTTTCTTTAATCTCTCTGATGACGCTATCTACAAAGTACACCAAACTAAGACATACACGCCTATCAAAATGGGTTACGGAAGAAGACACTGCTGGCAAGGTCAAAGGAGAGAAAAAAGACACACAAGCAACACTAATTATTTGCAATTATGTTACACCATAAACACACACACACACAGAGCGGGTAGTTAATGAGTGGGTAAATGAAAGACGGAGAAGGATTGAGTAAAAACTAGTACACACCCAGGTGTGGCTGCTGTGATGATACCTTGATCTTTGCAGCCCCATCTTATAACAGGTTTCAAAGGAGAAGTGAAATCTTGTGCAGGGTTTGAAATTATAAGTAGTCCTCACCGTACGAGGGTGCTCTTAAATTATTTGTGCCTGATTTGATGAGCTTTTGTCCGCTGCATATTTTAAGGCAATTGCTGCAGTTGTTAAATGTATCATGCCGTCATTGAACAAAACCAGCTTCCCTCTCATTTTGTTTGTCAGAGGCCAGCTGGGAAAATCGCAAATGGTAATCATAGGATCCCAGGATACTGCAACCTTTGTATATATCAGTGATGGCGAACCGTTTTTGGCATGCATGCCCATACCCATAATTCCATTTTTCAAGTTGGGAAACGAGCCATTTCAGGGCCCCCAGGGTGGAGGGGAGGCTGTTTTCGCCCTACCCAGGCTCCTAGAAAAGCTCTGAAGCCTGGGGAGGGCAAAAAAAATTGGAACTTCCGGTTCAACTGGAAGTCAGCAAATGGAATATTTCCAGCCTCCGGAGGATCTCCTGTGCGTGTGTGGCCTTTTTCGACCATTCCCAGGCTCCTAGAAAGGTTCTGGAGTTTGGGGAGAGCAAAAAAAATGAGCATTCCCCACCTCCTCCAGAAGATAAAAACAGGCTGTTTCCTGACTCCTAATGGTCCCAGAAGGCCCGAAAATCAGCCCGCTGGATCTGAGCTTGCGTGCCTCCAATATGGCTTCATGTGTACATGACAGTTGCCAAGTGCTTGAATTTTAATTATGTGACTGTGGCCATACTGGGATGGTCATAAGGGTGAGGATCAGTTGTAGGTCCCTTTTTTTTCAGAGGCATTGTTAACTTTGAACTCTCTTATGGCATAAGACAATGATGAAAATTATTTATGTTATATATTTGGAAAATAAATTCTTCAGCCTCCAGGAGCTTCAAGGGTCATATTTTAACATTATTATTAAATATGGGAAGCTTTAGTATTTTCAGAATATGGATTATAATGGTTGGCATTTTTGCTAAAAAAAATAAAAAAATATTTTTTCATGCTTTGCTATTGGAATTCTCCATTAGCAGTCCAAATGGGGGATTTAGATGTCTCAAAAAGTGAGTAAAGGAGCATCAGATGGCAAGATCATTTTATCTGCCCTAACATAACAGTTATGGATAATTTTGTAAAAACTCCAATGGATCATTTAGAGAACTAACCCAGACCTAGCTTTGCCCCTGCAATTCACTGGGCTGTCTCTTGTTTTCACTGCCTGAGCTGAGTGTCCTTGCCCTTGGGTCAAGGATCCATATGCCCTCAGAACTTTCTGTCAGTGGGGAGCGTTTCCTGCAGTGATCCAAAATGTCAGTCAACAAAAATCCATACAATAACCCGTGGGAAGAATGAGTTGTTCAGTTTGTTAATCTGAGTGTTAATCAGAAATAATGTCCATATTAATGAAATTTCACAACAACCTACAGGTTGTTCTAATCCAGCTCGCTGCAGTTTTAACAACAGGCCAATAAACAACCGTAATTTTGGGAAGCCTTGTTACAGTTAGACCATTTTTGTTCTCACACTTTTACTTAGTAAGTAACCACCAAAGTAGTTAAATTTGACAGGTCCTTTGTAGGCAAGCTTGAAAAATAACCTATTTAAAAATCTCCAAGCCTTGTACATGATCTCACTGGGAAAGTATGCAGAAGATACTTTAGAAACAAATATGCACCAGAAATTACAAACACACACACACACAAACTCTCTCTCTTCCTCCCTCCCTCTCTCTCTCTTTGACCCGCTCTCTACCTTGGAATGTCTAGAACTGTGAGAATTATAAGGTCAGGCAAAATGTACAGGCCCACAGCTAGGAAAAGCGACTATACCTTATTTGGAGTCTACATAGACATGGAAACTGGAGCTGTATTAATGAAAGGGAAGATTTTTCCCCCTTTCGCTTACAAGCCTAGTCCTTGACCTATCCTATTTATAGCTTCCTTTAAGATTCTATGTCCTGCCAGTTCATTTCTGTCTTAAAAGTCTTCCAACAAGTCTTTTACACCATGCAGGGACACATTATACTAGAAAGGAAGGCTGGAAGAGAGAAGCTTTAAATCGCATATCCTAGAAAAGGCACAGAGATTACCAGTTGAATTGCAACACTATAGATTCACTAGGAAAAACAATAACAACAAATCTTCATCCTTCAGGAGTATCTCTCTCTATGTAAGTGCCCTGAAATCTGTCTGTAGACATAGTTCCCTCAGCTGAAATAGTAAAAACCAAGCAACTAACCCCAAAACAACAACAAACTCACAGTAATCTTGTAATGGCTTAGTTTTCTCTAGTACAGGCAGGGGTAGGCTACTGCCCAGATGGGATGGGGGGAGACGCAGTGGGGTAGCAAAAATGGATCTCCACCCCAGAGCACCCAATTTGCACTGAAAGATGTTGAAAGAAAATGCATAAGCCACGCCCACAGTGTGGTAGTAAAAATTTTGGTAGCTGAGATAGGGAAACAGCTCACATGCCAACAGATATGGCTCTGCATGCCACCTGTGGCACTCATGCCATAGGTTCGCTGATCTAGACAATCCCTGGATAGTCCTCATGCAATGTCCTCAGATTGCCAGCATGCAGGCTGGGCAGATAGTGCATGCTGTCATTGTGCAAAAGGTCTGAAGTCCGGTTTGACAAGGTCCTTCAGCTATCCCCTCCACACACAATTCAAAACAGTTTTGAATGAGGGGTTCTTAGTCAGCTCTATTGTCCTTTCTGTTGAGTTGACATCTGCAGTTGGTGTGTGAAGTAGACCCAGAGGCAGGGTTCAAACAAATCGGTACTTTTAATTCAGCTCAGAGAACAAGTGACAGCTCAGCAAGGCAAGTGACAATTCAGCTAGTACCGACTGGCTCTGCTTGGAGAAACCGCTTCTTTTATACATTTGCGGCTCCCGCCAAAGCAAGAGCCAGCCGCGTCTGAGCCAATCAGGAGCGACTTCCTGCTTTAGCTCAGACAGCGCTGGAAGATGGAACAAACTATCTACAGTAAATACAAGGTAGCCATTTCAAGATACAACACCCCTCCCCTCATAGTTGGACACATCCATCACGAAAGCCATGTGACAAAGTCGTCCAATCGGTGGGGTCTCCGTGAAGCTCGCTCTGACCTGCGCAGTTCAATTTCTCCTTCGACACCGACTGTGGAAGATGGCTCGCTGTTGTTCTCCCGGTGCGGTGGACTTGGCCTGGCGGGCGCAACGAAGACCTCGGAGGAGGAGGATGGCTCGGCGTCGCTGGATGGCTCTCCCTGGCCTGATAAGTTCCTTTGCGTGTCTCTTAATTCGGGCAATGTGTTAAAGTCTGTTGAAGGGGGAGAGTCCATATCAGCGGTTTGTGGCAAAGGATTTTCTGTTCGTTTTCGAATGTGGTCGATGTGTCGTTTCCACAGTCGACCATCCTCTAGTTTTACCATATAAGTCTTTGGTGCATTTTGTTTAACAACAATTCCTTTCATCCAATTTACACCTCCATCAAAATTTTTTACATATACATTTTGTCCCAAATACATTTCCCTTTCAGGTTTTACAAACATTTGATTATTAACACAGAATCTTGGGTTCAACCTGTCTAGTGGTGACCTTAATTTTCTTCCCATTAATAACTCTGCAGGGCTTACATGTGTGTGAGAGTTAGGGGTGATGTGTTGGGTGAGCAAGAATTGGTCCAAATTTTGTTGTACATCCCCAGGGCCTGACCTGCGCAATGCCTCCTTTGCCACACGAACGTAACGTTCTGCCAAGCCATTAGCCCATGGCGAGTAAGGCAAGATGAGGGCATGCCTGACCCCTAGGCCGTCTAGGAACAATTCAAATTGTCTGGCTGTTAGCTGTGGCCCATTGTCAGACACTAAGATATCCGGGCAACCATGGGTGGCAAACAGTCTACTCAATACCTTGATGGTGGCACTTGTGGTTATGTTGTTCATTGCTATTATTTCCACCCACTTGGAGAACGCATCAACCACTATCAGGAAATACTGGGATCCCACTGGACCAGCAAAGTCAATGTGGATTCTTGACCAAGGCCCAGCAGGCTGCTCCCACTCTGCCGGAGTTGTTTTGGGGGGATTAGGCCGTGATTCTTGGGATGGGTCACACTTTGACACCCAGTTCTCAATATCAGCATCCAAACCTGGCCACCATAAATGCCCTCTTGCTAGGCTCTTCATCCTGACAATCCCAGGATGGCCCACATGTAACATTTTGAGTACCTTTACCCTTAGGCTTTTGGGGATGATCACTCTATCTCCCCACAGCAGGCAACCCTTAACATATGATAATTCAAGTCTTTTGGTTTTGAAATCACACAATTCGGGTTTCACAGAGTCATTTTGCCATCCCTTAAGTACACAGTTGACCACTTGTTTAAGGATTTGATCTTGCTGCGTGTGTGCAGCTACCTCTTTGGCCGTGGTTAGTGGGTTATCCTCGAGCTCTATCATTAATACATCTGTGGAAGGAGCAGGGTCCTCCACTAAGTCAGTTATGGGGCACCTACTGAGGCCATCTGCATGATTGATTTCCTTCCCCCCCTTGTGGGTGAGTTCATACTGGTACCCTGATAGGAAAAGGGCCCACCTGATCAGTCTTGGAGACATAAATGGTGGAGTGGGCTTGTTGGGGGCTAGCAGGCCTAGTAAGGGCTTGTGGTCTGTAACCAATTCAAAACTTCTCCCAAAAATGTAATTGTGAAATTTCTTCACCCCTGCTACTAAAGCTAGAGCCTCTTTATCTAACTGGCTATAATTCCTCTCTGTGCTGGTCATGGTTCTGGAAAAAAATGCGATTGGGGCCTCTGTATTATTAGGCATAACGTGAGCTAGGACTCCTCCTACGCCGTACGGTGAAGCGTCGCACGTGAGCCTAATGGGTAGTGAAGTACTGGACTGGACTACCATACTTTTAGAAGTTAATAATTGCTTTATTTGGCAAAAGGCTTCACGTTCAATTTTCCCCCAGGTCCAACGGGTTTCCTTCTGGAGTAAACGATGTAGAGGCTCTGCTACTGTTGCCTTCTGCTTCAAAAAAACGGAATAAAAATTAAGGAGGCCCAAAAATGCCTGCAGTTCATTTTTATCTTGTGGCTCCGGGGCTTCCCTAATGGCCCTCAGTTTCTCTGTTGTGGGGTGGATACCTTCTCTGTCCACTTTATATCCCAGGAATTCTATACTGTTGGTTCCCCAGACACATTTGTCAGGCTTGATCCTTAAGCCTTTATCCTGTAACCTCTTAAGTACTTCCCTTATTCTTTTGTTTACTTGTTCTTGGTTTTCCCCTGCAATTAAGATGTCATCAAAATATGGGATGGCCCCATTTACCCCTGACAATAGGCGTTCCATAATACTCTGGAATATCCCTGGGGCTATGCTTACCCCAAACTGTAACCTTGTGCATTTGAAAGCCCCCCTGTGCGTTACAATCGTTTGCACGTTTGCTGTTTGTTCATCGACCGGAAGTTGCTGGTAAGCCTGCGCGAGGTCGATTTTTGCAAACCTTTTCCCTTCCCCCAGGGAGTGTAGGAGTTGTTGTACCACTGGGATGGGGTAAGGGTGATGTTGGAGAGCCTTATTAAGGGTGGATTTATAGTCAGCGCAAACCCTTAAAGAACCATCTGGCTTTAGAGGCGTAACTATGGGCGTTTCCCATGGCCCTTGTTCCACAGGGACCAAAATACCTTGGCTTATAAGTTTATCCAGCTGCAGGTCTAGCTTGGGGAGAAGCGGGAGGGGGTACCCTGCGAGGTTTGAGCCGGACTGGTGGAACCTTGGGGTCAATAGAAAATGATATAGGGGGCCCCTTATACAATCCCAAGGTGGGGCTGAACACTTCAGGGAACTCTTGCACGAAGTTAGGCATATTATCACAGTTTACAGTACAAACACCAGAAATTTCAATCCCCAACGGTTCCATCCAAGCCAAACCCAGGAGAGAGTGCTTAGCCCCTGTGACAATAAGCATGGGTAGGGTACATTTGACATTCTTGAATACAATAGGTACATTTGCTGTTCCCAGGACCGAGATTACCCCCCCTTGAAAATCTCTGATTACTAAAGAGGTTTGCCTTAGATCAGATTTAGACAGATTAGGCATATACAGTTTAAACTTCTCCCATGGCATAATGGTATACCTAGACCCCGTATCAAGCTCCATCGAGCATGGTTGGTTGTTAAGTAACAGCGAGATAACAATTTTGCCCCCTTTTTTGGTTGCCGTGTTATTCACGGAAAATTGAGTGTTACCTCTTGAGTAGTCGCAGTTAGCGGTTGAGTAGTTCCTTTGACCCGAATAGCGGAACGGTCGGTTTTCTCGCGGCTGGGGCGTTTGGTTTTGTAGTCGTTGGTGGCGCGGTGTGGAGAATGTTTCCTCTGGTGCCGATGCTCTGCATGCGATGGCGATGTGGCCTCGACGGTTGCAGCGGTGGCATGTGGCATCCCGGAAGGGGCATCGATGGCGCTGGTGGTTCCCTCGGCAGCCGGCGCAGGGGGCTGGGGGGTGAGTAGCTCTGTGGTGTCTTGGCTGGTCTTGTACCAGGAAGCAGTTGTCCACGTTGTGAGCTGGTTGGCTGAGGTCGTCTGATCCCTCGGCGCGGGGAGATGCGGAGTCAATCTTTGCAATGAGTTCTCGCCTTCCGTGTTCTTTTAATTCCTTAGCCGCTGCGTCGGCGGCTTCTGCGGTTTGCGCTAGTTTAATCACGGTTTGTAGAGTCGGTTCGTCTTCGGTGAGGAGTTTGTTCCTCACCGTGGCGCTTCTCATGCCGAAAACCAAGGCATCGGTGAGGCGAGCTTCCGGGTCTTTAAACTTGCATTGTGCAAGTACCGTCCGAAGTCGCGTTGTAAACTGGTTGATCGATTCTGTTTCCTTCTGAGCCATCATGGAGAACTGGTGCCGGAAAACCATGGCTGGTTTGGTCGGCTTGAAGTGGCTTGCTAGCTTGGTTTGTAGGACGTCCCAAGCGACGGTTCTTGCTGGCTGCGGGTCGGTGAGAGTCTGGGCAAGGCCACGGATTTCTGGGCCGCAGTAATTTAAGAAAATAGCCCGTCTGCGATCGGCTTCGGCGTCCTGTATTCCTGCCGCCTCGAGGAAGATCTCGAAAGTAGCCATGTATTCGTCCCAGGACGTTTTTTCGGGGTCGAAGAATTCTGGAGCCCGGCCGATCTGGACGTTGCTCATGTTGCACGCGAGGTTTTCTTCCGTCCGTCGTCGCCAGTGAAGTAGACCCAGAGGCAGGGTTCAAACAAATCGGTACTTTTAATTCAGCTCAGAGAACAAGTGACAGCTCAGCAAGGCAAGTGACAATTCAGCTAGTACCGACTGGCTCTGCTTGGAGAAACCGCTTCTTTTATACATTTGCGGCTCCCGCCAAAGCAAGAGCCAGCCGCGTCTGAGCCAATCAGGAGCGACTTCCTGCTTTAGCTCAGACAGCGCTGGAAGACGGAACAAACTATCTACAGTAAATACAAGGTAGCCATTTCAAGATACAACAGTGTGGCAGACATCGTCGTCACTGCTAACCAAATCCTCGAACATGCCTTTGTGCACCAAGGTAGGCAGCTTGGCATCAGCCTTGGAGGTGGCAAATTTGTGCAGCAATTCTGTGACCTTAGTCAATGATTCAGCTTCCCTGGCTTCATCCAGAGTGGGGGGCAGAGTCAAATTGGGTCTGGCCAAGAGCTGGCATTGGAGACAAATGTCTTGCATACCACAAATCAACTGGTTGAGCAGGATGTCATTGAGGTCTCTGAATTTACAGTAACCAACGGCTTTGTGAAGGGCAGTAATCTTCGGAGAGGGGCAGCATGCAAATCTAATAAATTATTATTATTATTATTATTATTATTATTATTATTATTAATGGTCTCATGCTCCTGCTGCAGTCACTGCTGGAATTCATAGTGCCGGACCACTTTGGAGGGCATGGAAGCACATTGGGTCTTCAAAGTTTGCTGCAGGACCTGCCACGGTACAATGTGCACCAGGTTTGTGTCTGGCAGTGATTCCGTGGTGTCAAAAAACCTCAGAGCTGCAATGACTCAACAAAAGCGTTCTCTTTCTATTATAAGTCAGGCCCAATAGGTCATTTGCTTTTAAGAAGCATTCAAACCTTCTCATATACAACTCTCATAGCCGGGTTGAAAGGTGCTGGTGGATGGAAGGGAGACATCCTTGGTGAGTTGTGCCTGGCTGGTTGGTTGTTCCTAAGTAGATTGTCTTCATTCTCTTACTCCCAAGTCTTCATTGCCTGTTGAGTTGTGGGAATAATGATAGGAGACAGTCTTCAAAAGGAACTTCTTTACTTGGCAACTTCTCTGTACAATTAGCAACTTGCAATCTAACAGCTAGCCCTTTTATAGGGAACTGTCAGATACATTAACCAATAGCCTTTGAGTATTCTCCTGCTCAAACGCTAGACCTGGGTGAAACCATTAGGCAATTGATACATAACAAATCATTTTATAAATACTTTGAATTTTTCTTGGGCTTTATTGAATTTCCATGGGAAATTCCATGGGACATTATCATTTTGGCACAATTTTTCTATTTTTTTTCCAACCCAGACTTCAGCCCAACTCACTAAGATAGGAAAATACTTATTATGGACAAAACTATAGGAAAACAACCTCAACAATTATTCCCTTTCCTAATATAAGGAACACTCCTCCTCCTCTTCATTTAAAGTGTTAAATTTCTCTACAGAGAGCACACATGCTTTTTGAATGTTAAAAAAAAGACAAATCGGTTTCACCTCTGAATTTAATCAAATTGACAGCTGCCCATAGGAAGGCATAAACTTTTCTTACCCTGTCTCATATACAATTAGAACTGACTTTTTAAAGTCACATGGATAAGCCTTCTCCAATTTATTAAAGCATGCAGCTTTTGTAATTCCAGTGGAATTTGCTTTCTTTGCCAGTCCACATCTCCACTTATCATGGGTTTATATGGAGCTAAGGGTAATTTTACAACATTACATTATCTTATTTTTATTAAAGGTTTTGAGATATTGATAGGGTTGCATGAGGACATTGTTGGTAATGTACAGCTAAAAGTATTTTTGCATTCATGTTGTTGATCGGACATTATTTATTGCAATTCAGCTATCACTGCAGGATTGCTACAATGTTAGAAGTGTCCTGCACTAAACTATTTCTGTTAAATGAATAGCATAGTTAATTGACAGCTGGGAGTGTGCTTAAAGCTTTTATAATAGTCCAAGTTGTAGTTAAGATCATATCCTAGAGTAGTTTAGATAACATGCCAGGGCAGTTAAGATACCAATGTTGACCATTATGACTTTATTGTCAAATCCCATCAACTGAGAAAGTTAAGAATTATGCAATTATAATTACAGCATGTAGTAACATGAAGATTGTATTTTTAAAAAAATATCCAGCCTTCCGTAGCCAAAAATTGAAGAGGCACAACGAGCATAGCTGGAAACTAAATCAGAAAAAAAGGCTTCACTTCCATCAAGTTTGGAAATCTTCTGGCTAGGAGAACAGAGATGACCTTGGAGAAGATACAAGACACCCATTAATAAAATATGAGCTCAGTCCAGGAATATAAGAAAACTTCAAAAAGAAACTCAAGATAGTCCTTCTTGGCTTTCTTTGGTATAAAAGAGGGAGAAGGAGAAATGTAGCCAAACTTTCAAGATTCTGTTATTATAGCCCATATCAATAAAGTACGTTTTTATTTATTTATGCATCTGTTTATTAAATGTATATACTGCCAGCAACAACAACAACAACAACAACAACAACAGAGTTGGATTAGAAGGCCTTGGGGGTCTTTGAATCAAACTCCTTGCTTAGGCAGGAAACCCTACACTACTTCAGACAAATGATTATCCAACATCTTCTTAAAACCTTCCAGTGTTGGAACATTTGCAATTTTTGGAGGCAAACTGTTCCACTGATTAATAATTTTTATGTCAGGAAATCTCCTTAGTTCTAAGTTGCTTCTCTCCTTGTTTAGCCGCCCTGAGTCTGCGGAGAGGGGCGGCATACAAATCTAATAAATTATTACTATTACTATTACTATTACTATTACTATTTTCTACCCATTGCTTCCTGTTTTACCCTCAGGTGCTTTGGAGAATAGGTTGATTCTCTCTTCTTTGTGGCAACCCCTGAGATATTGGAACACTGCTATCATATCTCCCCAGTCCTTTTTTTCATTAAACTAGACATACGCAATTCTTGTAACCATTCTTCATATGTTTTAGGCTCCAGTCCCCTAATAATCTTTGTTGCCTTTCTCTGTACTCTTCCTAGAGTCTCAACATCCTTTTTATGCCTTGGTAACCTAAACTGAATGCAGTATTCCAAGTGTGGCCTTACCAAGGCATTATGAAGTGGTACTAACATTTCAAGTGATCTTGATTCAATCCCTCTGTTAAGGCAGCCTAGCAATTTTGCCTAGAAATCTTGCAATCAAACAACATGTTTTACAATAACCCTTGGGCTGCTGCCAACTATGAGGCCTTGAGCTGTTCAGAAGCAGACTGTGGAAGTTACAGGCAAGCAAATGCACACACATCCCCATTGGCGTGAACAGTGGGTGAGTGTGCCTACCGCTCATGGAAATGGAGCTGTGTGTGTGCATGCACTTACCTGCTGTTCGTGTGGAAACATCCCATCTCCCCCTCCCACTGGTCTTCAAAACCCAGAAAATTTGGGGAACTCTGGCTTGCAACACGTTAAAACATAGAAACATAGAAGTCTGACGGCAGAAAAAGACCTCATGGTCCATCTAGTCTGCCCTTATACTATTTTCTGTATTTTATCTTAGGATGGATATATGTTTATCCCAGGCATGTTTAAATTCAGTTACTGTGGATTTATCTACCACGTCTGCTGGAAGTTTGTTCCAAGGATCTACTATTCTTTCAGTAAAATAATATTTTCTCATGTTGCTTTTGATCTTTCCCCCAACTAACTTCAGATTGTGTCCCCTTGTTCTTGTGTTCACTTTCCTATTAAAAACACTTCCCTCCTGAACCTTATTTAACCCTTTAATATATTTAAATGTTTCGATCATGTCCCCCCTTTTCCTTCTGTCCTCCAGACTATACAGATTGAGTTCATTAAGTCTTTCCTGATACGTTTTATGCTTAAGACCTTCCACCATTCTTGTAGCCCGTCTTTGGACCCGTTCAATTTTGCAATATCTTTTTGTAGGTGAGGTCTCCAGAACTGAACACAGTATTCCAAATGTGGTCTCACCAGCATTCTATATAGCGGGATCATAATCTCCCTCTTCCTGCTTGTTATACCTCTAGCTATGCAGCCAAGCATCCTACTTGCTTTCCCTACCGCCTGACTGCACTGTTCACCCATTTTGAGACTGTCAGAAATCATTACCCCTAAATCCTTTTCTTTTGAAGTATTTGCTAACACAGAACTGCCAATACAATACTCAGATTGAGGATTCCTTTTCCCCAAGTGCATTATTTTACATTTGGAAACATTAAACTGCAGTTTCCATTGCTTTGACCATTTATCTAGTAAAGCTAAATCATTTACCATATTACAGACCCCTCCAGGAATATCAACCCAATTGCACACTTTAGAGTCATCGGCAAATAGGCAAACTTTTCCTACCAAACCTTCCCCTATGTCACTCACAAACATATTAAAAAGAATAGGACCCAGAACAGACCCTTGTGGCACACCGCTTGTAACCTGACTCTGCTCAGAATACTCGCCATTAACAATAACTCTCTGATGTCTATGCTTCAGCCAGCTGCAAATCCATTGAACTATCCAGGGATTAAGTCCAATCTTCACTAATTTATCTATCAGCTCTTTATGTGGAACCATATCAAAGGCTTTGCTGAAGTCCAGGTAGGCAATATCCACGGCACCACCTTCATCCAACACCTTTGTGACATAGTCAAAGAAATCAATGAGATTAGTCTGACATGATTTGCCTTCAGTAAAGCCATGCTGATTTGGGTCCAATAAGTTATTGTTTTTTAGGTGCTGATTTATCCTCTTTTTGAGTAGAGTCTCCATCATTTTAACTACAACTGATGTCAAGCTAACTGGCCTGTAGTTACCAGCTTCTTCTCTACTGCCCTTCTTGTGAATAGGCACAACACTGGCCATTCTCCAATCCTCAGGAACTTCTCCTGTTAACAAGGATTGGTTAAACAAATCAGTCAGGGGGGTAGTAATGACAGATCTGAGTTCTTTAAGAACTCTGGGGTGGATGCCATCTGGACCCATTGCCTTATTTATCTTTAATTGTTCAAGTTCTTCTAAGACATCGGCTTCTAAGATCACTGGAGCTGAATCCGTACAGCTGGAAGCAATGCTATATCCCTCTATAGTATTATTTTGTACGGTGTCTTTTGAGAAAACTGAACAGAAGTAGCTATTGAAATGGTCATCGATCTCCTTATTCCCATTAATGCATGTATTATTCCCGGTACTAAGTTTCGTGATGCCGCAGTTTTTCTTCTTCTTATCACTAATATATCTGAAGAAGGTTTTATCCCCCTTCTTTACAGATTTGGCAATTTCTTCCTCTTTTGAGGCTTTAGCAGCATATATTATCTGTTTCGCCTCCTTCTGTCTCATTTTATACACCTCCCTATCAGCTATACTTCCAGACTCTTTATACCTCCTATAGGCAGCCTTTTTTTCATTGACTATAGCCCTTACATCATTGCTAAACCATAGCGGTTTCTTCTTCCTTTTACCTTTAGTTATTTGTCTTAAATACAGTCCAGTGGCTTTTAAGATGGCCTTTTTTAATACAGTCCACTGGGTGCTCGCTCCTGCCATTTTATCCCTCCGACAATATCAAACATTAAAATGATAAATATTAACGTTAACATTTACCAAACGTAGCTAAAGATAGGAACCAGTATGCAGGAGATGGGATATTTGTAATACTTTTTGTTGTGTCTGTTTCTAGATCTGGCCTTCTTCAAAGGCCTGACATTGGCATTGCCTAGTCTCAGCTCCTCCAGCTGTGCCAGACTACAATCCCTCATTCTTCACAGCAAGTATAGTATGAAGTTACATGTACTGAATGGAGGCAATAGAGGTTATAGTCCCATACCTCTGGCAGGCAATCAAATCTGGGAAGCTAATCCAGAGCTAATAATCCAAAATCTCCAATTTCCACACCGTTGTTTTGCAATAATATTGCTTGCAGCCTTCTGTGAAGGCTTTTGTTATGAGCGTTTCTATTAAATCCATGAAATCAAGAGAGTTGCCTTGTATTGCAATGAGTACACACTTGTCAAAATAAAACCTTATGCTAAGCCTTCAATTATTGTAGCTAGTTGTTTTAGGAGGCACTACAAGATAAGAAGAAAGCTGAATGGTGAATGACTTCCCCATACTTTTATGCTGACATCTTCTTAAAGAGGGATTTCAAAATAAAAGACTTCTCCCAGTCTTCCCCAGAAAGCATCTGTTTTCTTCCACCTATTGTTTTTGGCCCAACTCATTGCTGCAGGGTGGTATCATGCCAACAATTAGAGGATAATGGTCCTTTTTTCTTAAACATCTATTGTTAAATTGAGATCTGATTCTCAGAGAAATTCGTGATACAGTCCCATTTGTAGCAAACAGTCTCCCCCCTCCTAATTTTACTTGTGTGTGGGGGGCAGACCGGTGGCATGAATAAATCAGATTGTTCAAACCAAATGAATCTATTTAGAATACTTATAAAATATTAAAGACACATTTGGGAAAAGCCTCTGAGGTTGCTGTGACACCTCGGCACCTCAGAGCGACTAATTTATTAAAGGGTTTGCAAACCTGAGAAGAAAGGAAAAAGAAAAATGGTTTCATAAACCAAGAGCGGGAGCCAATTTTTCAGCTGGGCTGATGAAAGGAAGCATGCATTTCTAATCAAAAAGACAGATAAGGCCTTTCTCTCCCACCGTTCCCTCACTACCAAAGTGCCTTTTCATCATCAGCAACACTCCATTCCTAACGTCTTCCAAGGCCTCTCTGCACCTTCTCCATCCACTGGTAATGCACATACGGAGTCCCTGTGCAACAGCCTATTAGCGGTGACAGACTACCTTTCTCTATGAAGTTCTTCTGCTGATAGTCATCAGTCGTGTGTTAAATCATTTCAACTGGGCATGCTCAGAAGTACCTTTGGTGAGATGAATGGATATGTAGAGCTATCAAACAAACAGTTGTTTTTCATCTTGAGCTGAGGAGCAGGATGAATTTTCTCTTCAGGTTTAGGAAGAAAGGAAGGATAAAAGATCATACCTCTGGAAAATCTTGCTTCTGTCTTGAATCTGGGAGAAGGAGAAAGAGAATGTACCTGTGTGATGTAATGGTTAAAGGTAGAATCTTCCCTGAGGCACGGGACCAGCTGGGGATCTTGGGCTAATCGCTGTCAGTTCTAGTCTAGGAAGTTGGAAAAAGACCATCATGGTAGGTTGCAATGCTACACCTTCAATAAAGAGACTTTCTCCATTCTTTGGTAGATTGACCTAAGCCGAATATGTGTACTAATACACTTCATATGTATATGTTGTACAGGTGTATCTTCATATACATGTCCCCAAATTCATCTGCACCACCCACCTATTATTGCCAGATTTAAAAAAAAGATCCAATTTGTTTTAGAGATCACCAATCTAACCAATTATTTTAAATTACATCAACAATAACAACATTGTTTGAGGATGCCCTTTGAAATGAATTTATAAGATAATTTCAAAATTGTTGTGAAGAGCCACACACAACCCCTGCAAGCCATGGTACAAGTTCCTCAGTGCCTCCCCAAATTATAATAGGTGAAATGTTGTTGCCAATTTTGTCCATTGTCCAATAAGGTGACAGAGATATTTGGCTGCAGCAAATTCTCTTACTTGCCCCTCAAGGGAGAGTGCAGCGCTACTGAGGTTCATTGCAAAGTGGAAGACTCTCATCTTAGCGGCATCCATTTATAAAATCACTGAATACATTATTCATTGGCAGATTAACATACAATTGAGCATGTGCAGCTCAGCAGTGTTATGCCAAGGGCATGTATACATTCATTGCCACACATGCTCTTGAAAAGTCCTGTGCACATGTATACAACGTAAACATGCCCCCTGAAAACCAGCCTGTCCAGTTCAAGTCAGTCTTTAATTAAGGTTACTGCAAAACATTTGAGATTAGCCAAAGTTCATGCACAGGTAGGCAGGCAGGCAGGCTTACTCAATGGAGTTATTATTGCAGAGTTTGCAATGGCAGAATGGCCCAAATATTAAGTCTATGCTTGGAGACTAATCACAAGGTATATTTAAAATTAATTAATTTATTTTTATTATTTGTTTATTAATTAGATTTATATGTCGCTCCTCTCTCTGTATGATACTATATCTCGCATAATTAAATGTGAATGAAATGAAATTAGATGTAGTTTTGAGGAATTGGTCTCTGAGCCTGGTAAACCAAGTCTTATGTGCAGTTCTTCACTAGAAGTTTTGTTATGCATAAATTCTGAAATCTAATCCGTAATCAGTAATATTCTGCAGAATTCTGCAGAGGGGCTTTTCTTTATTGAAGATCTCTGAGAATCACTCCTTAGACTTAAGCACCAGTCCTACTAAGCAAAAATGAAGTAGCTGCACCACTTCACTCAATAATACTGACTTGATCACAAGGCTTGCATAGATGTTGCCATTAGCAATATGGATTGGCTGAGGCAGACCTGTACACCCATAATAATTAAATACTACTTGATTTAAAGTAAGTGCTGCATATTGTTAAATGGATCACTTCTTGTTTAGCTAGCTTCCCTTTCAGAAATGGCTGATTTAGTGTAGCAATTTCTTCCTACATTTTCTAATCAGAAATAGTCTTGCAGAATTTAATGATACTATTTCAGATTAAGCAGTCCAAAATTGCATCTGCTTGGGCCTGTATGGTTTAAAAACCTTGTCTATCATCTATCTACTTCTTCAAGCAACAAAAGAATAAGCAGCCTCCTTTGAAAAGACTGATAGAACTCATTTTAAAACAGTCAGTATAATGTCTGATGTAATACTCAAAGTTGAACTTGATGAAGTTGAACTCTAAGCATGCTTATTCAATTTAACAATGTTTTATAGTATTTTACCATTTAAGTTTTGCATTTTCCAGTTTCAGCTAGTTAGTTACTCAACCCTAGATTATTGAGCAACCAGTCAGGTTTAAGATAATGATGATGATGATGATGATGATGATGATGATGATGATAATAATAATAATAATAATAATAATAATAATAATAATTATTATTATTATTATTATTATTATTATTATTATTATTATTATTATTATTTATTAGATTTGTATGCTGCCCCTCTCCGAGCACTTGGCCTAGTTCTTTCAGCTTTGCTTTCTTTTCATGTCTAGGTCAAATTTTGGTCATTTAATGAACATCTTGGTTTGTTTGCCACTGCTGTTTCCTGAGGTATTTTTCTCCTGCTGTAACATCCAAGTCTATCCTACCATCCAGATATTCCTTGATGATCTCTCAATCCATGTAGGAACTAACTCCAATCCTGTTTAATTTCTATCAACTGTAGGCTTACTTCTACAAATGCAGCTAGGAGATTGCTAGTTTCAGGTACTATGCTGGATAAATTTATATAAGAAAAGTAAGGAGGATGCTTCTAAAATCCAAAACCTGTAGAGTGTAGACTATATATTCTTTTTTAAAAAAAATAATCAAGAAACTTTTAAAAAGGCAAATCATTTCCTGAAGAACCACTAAAGAAAAGTTGAGCAGAAAAAGTTGACTTCTTCATCCTTTTGGAAATGGAATATACCTCTTGGTGAAATGCAAGGGAGCAGGAGAGACACATTTATACACATTGGCCACTCATTATACCAGTAAATTAAAACAACAATGGCTGCAAACCCACACCTAAAAGATAAGAGGCATTAAGAGTTGTTGAATGGTTTGGTGGGTTGCTGTAAAACACACATACCTGTGTGCAGTCAGCATGAATGTTCATAGATGAGAAAGGGTTAAAAAACCAACCAACTGAAGCAAAGGGAGGGGGGATGTTTAAAGCCCAGGGAGGTTATGATTTCCTTTTCTGCAGGCTGGTTTTAATCACTTTCTTGTACCTCTCCCTGCCTTCATTTATCAACCCTTCACATAAAAGTTGCAAAGTGAGGTTATTCAGCGGGTACCTCCATTCATCTCTTCCTATTGACTGGGGAGGTTTCCAGTGCAAGCCGACTTGCGACTTGCGGGATGGGATTTTTTGCATGCTTATTGTACAGCCTGCTTTTGTTTCAAACCAGAAAGGCATGTTTTCCCTCCCTTGGCCAATTTCAGGTTCTACTGCAAAGGCCAGTTGTCTTCTCTCATATAATATATGCTTCACACTGGGTTGGTTTTAAATAGTAAGGAATTCAGGCATAATGAATATAGGGAGCAAGTCCTACCCAAAGGCTGACTCCTTGACTTTGCAGTATTTTTTTAAAAAAATACTTTCTCTGTCTCTGCCTTAATACAGTGGGTTTGGTTCCTGTTATACTAGGGGTATGACAATCCATAACTACAAAGGCTGAATGCATCTCCTCTCCCCTTTTGGCAATCCCTGGGGATGATTAAGATCATGTTGCTGAAATTTGGTGCCAATGGTAAGGTCTGGCAGCACAAATCACCTTTTATTGCCAGCTAACATATTTCTTGGATTGAGATTGGCAAGGAAGACTTATGGAATGTGTTAGAAGTTACACATGAGGTGGGTGGGGAGACAAGTATATGTGTGTGGAGAAATAGGCATTTTCAGAAACCGCTCCCAACATTATTATCAACCTATTTCACCCCATACATGTTTGTAATTCTAAAATCATTAAACTTAATATTTATCACCTTTGTTTTTATCTTTAATTGGTGGCAAATTGGTGGTAGCTCTTAAGGAGGGTTAAGGCTGCACAAGAAACCTGGACAGTCTTGACTTGACACATGTGAAGCCAAAGATCCAAACTTATGACTCTCTGGCTCGAGTTTATATTTCTCCAAAGATTACTTTCTATACTTAGAAAGCTCCTTCTGAAATTTCCATTTCATCTGCAGAATTAAGTCAAATAGGATAGCAAAAGAAAAACAGGGAGAGAAAACTTACTTTCCACGTTTGAAATGTTCATGATTTCAATGTAGAATATTTTATTTATTTGTTCAAGCTTTTTTCAAAGCAGCAGGAGGAGATTCCCACAGTGGCTTATAGGAGCAAAGTCTTGTCCTTGACCTCCAGATTAAAGACATACAATAATTCACAGGGAGAGACTTTGGATGGAGAAGGAGAAAAAGCATGACAACAGCAGCTTTTTCAATACTAACATGAATAGGAATGTTCTAAGTCAAGGTGTTCATTATTTCTACACTTTGCTTGAGTCTGCTTTTGTTGTTATTGCCTTTTGCTTTTTGCTCTTAGGTCATGTTTAATTTGCTTCTACATGTTTCCTGAAAAAAAAAAGGCTGCTTCTCAGGGTTGCTGCTTGCCTCTTCTTCCCTACTTTGTAAGCAAGCAAGATTTCCATCAAATACAATTGAATCTCTACAAAGATTATGCAAATTAAAGCAATTTCTTACTTAGCTAATCTATGAGCCTTGTTTAGGCATTATCAAACTGACAAGCTCTCTACTTAAGTGTCTATTCTTCCTTCTCCTTAGTTGCAAAATAATGTTGGCTTCTTGGAAGCATTTGCAAGCTCAGTATAAATGTCTGCAGAAGAAAGCCTACATATGCAGTACAGTCAGCTTCTGTTTGATAGACATCTACCCTGAACACATAAATGCCTACAGAGAAGCCAGTTTTATAAGACTTGTTCTGAGGGCATTTGGTAGAATGCTCAAGTGGCCTAAATTCATAATTCTTGAATGAGATTCCACCCATTCAGGCAAATGTCTTAGTTTTTCACTACTGGGTTGATATTTTGGTATCTGTGCAATATTTACACTTCATGTCCCTCAGTCAACAGTGAGATTTTGGGGCACATTTGGGTTACTTACATGGGGATTGTCCATGGACTTATGCTCTACAGACTACAGCAATATGTTAATGATAACAGAAAAATATTGTCTGGAGTTTATTACAGGTAAGAGATTTTCAGAAGTGGAATATAGTGAATGTAAATGTTCAGCTAGTATTAACAACTGTGCATGAGAAGTAAAAGGCAATAGGTGTGTCACTCAAGAGAGAGGTAGGAAAAGACATTGAATTTCAATTAGGAAAGTAACAAAGACTGAATCATATTTCCACAACTCAGTGGCCCTAAGAGCCAGGGTGATTCAATGGTTAGAGTGCAGCACTGCAGGCTACTTCAGCTAACTTCTAGCTGTACAATGAATGGGGTAGACTGTTCAGCATGAAAGATATCTCAGATTCAGTACTGAGTTTATAAAAAACATTCAAGGGCACCTGTACTATGGAAACAGGGTGTGTGACAGATTTAAGAGATTAACAGATTAATAGAGTTGGAAGGGACCTCGTAGATCATCTAGTCCAACCCCCCCTCCTCCCAAAAGCAGGAGAGCCTACACCATTTCTGACAGTCCAAGTCCTTTTTTTGAAAGCTTCTAGTGATGAAGTTCCCACAACTTCTGAAGGCAACTTCTCTTCCATTGATGGATTGCTCCCACTGTCAGATAATTTATCTTTATTTCAAGGTTGAGTCTTTTCTTGGTTCTGAAACACTTCCGGTTTTGTTGAGAGGTAGGAAAGATAGCTTGGAGAGTTGTTCCCTGAAGTTTTTGACCACTTGCAACAGTCAGAATAACATGATACCCTGACTTGGTGAAAGAAAGGTCAACAATAGGGCAGATTAGAAGCCTAAAAGGCATCATCTGGCACTGATTCTCAGGTACCTTCATGGACAAGATAACCCAATTTGACTAGAACCTTAGGTTGCTACTACATTGTTATAATGTAAAGCCATCTTAACCCTGCTGTTCTGTTTAAGAAAAATAACAAATCTTATGTTCCCGGGTCACCCTGACCCGGACCGAAAACTCTTCATTTGCAGTGCTTATGTTTGGTCTTTTTGAAAGCTTTTTTCACTTGGAAAGTAGTCTGAACATTTCTGCACACAATGATATGAAAATTGAAATGAAAAAAGTAAATCTTATTGGTTTATTTTGCGGATATAATGCACGCCCCCCCTGTTTTTGTGAAATTTTTTTCAATTTATGGATAGTTTTGCTTGCAAAATGCATTCTATTTTACTAAAGTTGCTATGGGATTGGTAGCTTGAACATTTCTGAACATAATGATATGAAAATTGAACTGGAAAAATTGATGCATATTGGTTTATTTTGTTGATGAAATGCACGCCCCCCCGTTTTTTTTAAATAGTCTTCACTTTATGGATAGTTTTGCTAGCAAAATACATTCTATTTTACTAAAGTTGGTGTGGGATTGGTAGCTTGAACATTTCTGAACATAATGATATGAAAATTGAACTGGAAAAATTGATGCATATTGGTTTATTTTGCACATAAAGTATGCCTCAATTATTTCAATTTATATAAAAATTATGCTGTTAATTTCAAACTTACATACTTTTTTTTAGTAAAATGGATTTGTTTCATAAAATTAGTTCTCTGGCTACAATGTGGTTGATTTTCAAAAGGATATTCCAAATATTTCTAGACAAATATGTATAAACAGTGACAATAATGGCACACAGCAAGGCCGAGGGGGGTGGTGGCCCTTTTGTGGCAAAAATAAACCAATAAGAACCATTTTTTCAGTTCATTTATATTTTTCTTATATTCAGAAATGTTCAATTTAGTATATCAAACCTTTTGGGGGAAAATTCCTTAGGGATTTGTAGCCTTAAAAAATAGAAATTGACACGAAATTAAAAAAGGATGGGGGGAGGGGCTTTTTGATCAAAATAAAAATATAAGTCTCAATTTTTCCAGTTCAATTTTCATATCATTATGTTCATAAATGTTCAAACTAGTTTTCCAGTTGAAAAAGTTTTCAAAAAGATCAAATTTAAGTACCTAAAAAAATTATTTTTGGTCCGGTCACATACGAACAGAAACAGATTCAAAGTTATGTTTTTTGCCCAGAAAACAATTAGCCACCACCCCAAAAATATTTTTTGATGATCAGCATTGTTAAATTGAGTAAATGAATGCCTAAGATTTTAAAGAATATTTCGGATTTGGAGCATAAAAAAATAAAAAGTGAAAATGGTTGCAAGCAGCCAAGGGGGGGGGGGGAGGCCTTATTTCTGATGTTAAAAAACCAATAAGAATCATTTTTTTCAGTTCCTTTATATTTTTCTTATATTCAGAAATGTTCAAGCTACCAATCTCACACCAACTTTAGTAAAATAGAATGCATTTTGCAAGCAAAACTATCCATAAATTGAAACAAATTTCACAAAAACGGGGGGGGCGTGCATTATATCCGCAAAATAAACCAATAAGATTTACTTTTTTCATTTCAATTTTCATATCATTGTGTGCAGAAATGTTCAGACTACTTTCCAAGTGAAAAAAGCTTTCAAAAAGACCAAACATAAGCACTGCAAATGAAGAGTTTTCGGTCCGGGTCAGGGTGACCCGGGAACATAAGATTTGTAACTTTTTTTGCCCAGCAAAAACTAAGCCCCCCACCCCCCCAAAAAAATTCTCATAGAGAGAACCCCTGAAATGATAAATAGTCATGAAATTTCAAGTTTCAGATATGCAGGGAAAATTTTTTACAGGGACTCAAACTTGGCTTCGGGTCACATAGGACCCGAACAGAACAGCAGGGTTTTAAAAGAATACTTACAATTTTGAAAAAGGTGAACAACTAAAGGGAAGCTAAGATCTTCCTCGAGTTGAAATCCAGTCAGAGTCTAGTAATTATATTGGCAACATTATGTTTTCTTGGCAATTATTTATACATTGGTTTTATTCTTTATTGTTTATTTGTTTATTGTTTCATCCCAAGGTAACTCAAAAGTCCTCAGATTTTCTGGTGATTTTCTGAATTTGCTTAGGTGATTTTTATTTTATTTTAAATCAGTTAAGATTAATGTGGTGCTGCAAACTGCTGTAATATCTGTTGCTACTTATTTTCTAAAACTGTAGATCACCACCAATGTGTTTTAAAAGTGACCTAACTGCTTACTTCCGTTTTCTTTTTCCTTATTTTTTAAAGCACTCTTTTTCAAGAAAGGTGTTATTTATTGACCATTTTAAAATCAGGGCATTCAGTTTGAAACAATAACACATCCTTTATTTAATCAAGCAATTGTATTCTGTAAACCTGGAATCCAAACTGATGATTTTCCCATGTTGTAATTCCAGTTTTGGCTAGGGATTTACAAACCCCTGCCAGGAGCAATGTTAACACACAGTTGACAAATACAATATTGTACATTCTAGAAACCCAATACAATGGACAATCATATATTTCTTTAGTGTTGGCTTTGGGCATGAATGACACAGGAAGTTACTCTGCAAATTGTCATTTTTTTTAACCTAATCTAATTTAGCATGGTGGTGTAGGATGAGAGAGAAAGGTCTAATCTGAACTACAGTAAATAAGAAATGTTGAATTTAAGTGACATTTTAATGGAAGGCCTGGAACTGGGAGATGATCTTTTCAGAAGGATACTTAAAGTTGTTTTACTCGTATGTCGAGCAGATATGGGTTTATCCATACTAAACATGTTAAATAAATAAATCCATTTGCAAATATAGGGATAGTTTTGGGCCTATGCTAGTTTTATCCGATGCTTGGAAACTGGTTCCTCAATGGAGGAAAAAAAAACACAAGTGTAGTGGCCAGTTGAAAAGCACCTTTGAGACAACCACAAACTGAAGCTTGAGAGCCTCCATAGACTTTTCCTCAAAAGTTGTATTTTGAATTTTATGGTTGGCACTATAGAATGGGATCTCCCCATTCTGCTTGTTTGCCAACATACCCTGAAGAACTGTGATCCTCTCATATACAGTTTTCCTTTCTTTTTCCCATGCCTCCCTGCAATCCCCATCACTATCAACGAACTCTGAATTCTTGGACAACAACTGAGCTAGATGTCTTTTTTCCCATGCATCATGAACTAGAGGGAGGAAGGCATTTGGCAATTGCAAAAGGCAAGCAAATGAGCCGGGGTGGCGCAGCAGGTAGAGTGCTGTACTGCAGGCCACTGAAGCTGACTATAGATCTGAAGGTCAGCGGTTCAAATCTCATCACCGGCTCAAGGTTGACTCAGCCTTCCATCCTTCCGAGGTGGGTAAAATGAGGACCCGGATTGTGGGGGCAATAGCCTAGCTCTGTTAAAAAGTGCTATTGCTAACATGTTGTAAGCCGCCCTGAGTCTAAGGAAAAGGGTGGCATAAAAATTGAATAAATAAGTAAGTAAGTAAGTAAGTAAGTAAGTAAGTAAGTAAGTAAGTAAGTAAGTAAGTAAGTAAATAAATAAATAAATAAATAAATAAATAAACCACACCCCAACTACCTGTTTGCCAGTGATCTGTGAATTTTTACACCTAGACCCATCTGTAGAGCCTAAACCCAACTTTCATTATTTTCATCTTGTAGGCTTATCCATTATAGAGCATATTTCCTATGCCAAGAAAAAATATAATAAAAGGAAATAATTATTTGATGAAGGGACAAACCCATGTATGATAATAAGGAGAAGATTGGACTGAACAACAAATGCCCCCAGTATACACTTCTTTTGTGGGCATCGCATGTCACTTGTTTCCTTCTTTGCTTTCCTGTACCATGACACCTGTATTCTGTGTTCTGTACTTAGGAACTAGTAAGAACATGCCTTGACCTTCCTATGTGATTGACATCCTTTCAGGTATTTGAACAGTGCTATTTTTATCCTTCCCAGTTGTCTCTTCTCAAGGCTAAACACAACTAGCTTAGTTTCTAATCCCCTGCTCATCAGTGTTGCCCTTCGCTGAAATGTTGTAATTTTTTTCTAAATCCTATTTAAGGTTTGGTGTTCATGGTGGGATCTGCCTAAAGCAAAACAGAGTAGAATGATTACTTCCCATGACTGGAAAATTATACTTCTGGCCATGTACACTAAAACTTCACTTAACCTTATTTTTGTAGCTGTATCATGCTTCTGGCTAATATTCACCTTGTAATCAACAATTATTCCTCTCCCCCTTTTTTTCTTTTGAGAATGGCATTTTCCATTTTATTTCTTAAGTAAAGTATTTTGCTTTTTCACTCATTATTTTCATTATTTTCTTTTAGGGTATTACCTAACCAACATCTCAAATGTTGTATCATCTGCATATTTAATAATAAGCATTGCTTCCTGTTGTGGTTAGCTCTGACCCAGCTCCTGCCCGAAGAAATGTGGATGTGGATGTGGGGGAGACATCCACATGCCACAGGTCTGTTTTGCTCCCGATGGAATCTGCCGACGAAGCCTCCTCTGACCAAGGAAGCATGAGTGACAGGGAAGAGGGGAGTTTGTCAGACAGCCCAGGAGGAGATCTATCATCTGTATCATCCCTGAATTCTGAACAAGAATTAATGACACATCCACACATGCATAGAGTGATGCATAGGAAACAACAACTGAAGGATTATTACAAGAGAAAATGAGGCCACCTGTGGTTGGGTGGGGCTGCTGTAATTAGTGCTACAGATAAAAGTGCATCCTAGTGTGTTAGCCTCATGGCAGTTTATCTAATTCATTGTTTCGTTAAGATCATGGTTTTTTGCTGTTCAGGATTGTGTGTGTGGACTCTCTGGACTTTAGAATTGGACTCAATTTCCCAGTTATTGGGTGAGCAATTGGATTGCATTTAACCTGTGCCTTGTGTGTACCAGAAAATCCCTTTGACATTTAAAAAGGGATCTGTTTCTGTTTTTCTATTTATAAAAACTTTTGGGTTTTCCTTTTATCATGTGGTGTGTGTCTTCCTGGACTAATTACTCTGTAATTATGGGCGGTTGAAACACAGGCAGAACAACTTCCATTTCTCCATACAATAAAAACATTGAAGAATTGAATACTCAAAATCAATCCTTGTGATATCCCATGAATTCACACATATCTCCCTAATTTGCTTAGGAAACTTTGGAATGCACCAAGTATAATATGCTAACCAATTCAGTATTATCCTAATTGTCCTAACATGTAGCCCACAATTAAGTAGCCTGTTATCAGCATTTCATGGAGTATTTTCTCAAACATTTTGTTGAAATCAAGTTACACTATGTCTTCTATTAAGAAAATACATTAATGAAGCTCCCATTATCTGATGATCAGATAAGATTTGCTCTTGGAAATCTATGCTGATTTATGCTTGTACTTGTGTTTACAGATTGATTTTTATGATTTGATCTAGAACTTGCTCAGACATGAGTGCTGAAGGTAATTCCTTCAGTTACCTGAGGTACAGTCAGTTCATCTGATCCTGGAAATGTAAACTCATTCATTGTTAAGAGTTGTAAAGAGGTCATGTTTCTAATAATCTCAAACTCTCTTTATTGAGTGTGTAGGCTTGCTTTGTCCCTGAACTAACCATTTCAGTATGGAAATGAGTTTTACTGAACAAGAAATAGCACAAATCTACTTCTAGTCTGTCATCCTGAACCTTATTAACAGCAAAACCCAGATGTTTTATTGGGATCAAAAACCAAAACTCAAGATTAACGTAATTTAAAATATAAGGTAAAAAGACATATATGACATACCTTCTTTAAAGAAAAACCAAGCACATTATTTCTTACTCTAACTTCTCCTTAATCTGCCAAGCTGAAAATGCGTAAAGCATGGTCCAGCATGTTTTAAAACAGGGAAACATATTCTTTCATCTGAGCCAGTTTAGGTTTCTGTAGATGACAGTGCAATCTTAGTTCTGGATAGGAAAGAGAATTCATGTTTGCCTATGAATGACTAAATGTGTATAAGGCTGAGTAGCCAACTCTTGGTGTGTCTCCCTCACATGATATTTTTTATGACTGTAGCAGTAGGTATATCATCAGGTGACTCATCTTTTCCAAGGAAAGCCAATGAGAAATAGACCTTCAAGGGAAAATAGGATCTTTTGAACTAAGGAGCCAGGCTTGCAAAATTTTGTTTTGCTTGTTATTTACTTTTAAAATCTTTAATTTGCCGAAGCTGTTAGAAAACCCTTTTGATTGCTGCCAATGAGATATTACAAGTGTAGAAGCAACATTGGCTTCAACCAAAAGGATTCATTTGGTTCAATATTTCATTTGGAGAGGACAATCAGAAAATTTGATTCTTTGTGTGATCTACCTATCATTAATAAGTTGGTATTTCTTTATCATTAGCTAAAGTCTTCTCCAATGTTGCATCCTCCAGTTATTATGGAAAAACTGTTGGGGCGCAGTGGTTAGAATGCAGTATAGCACGATAAATTTCCTCTCATTGCCAGGAGTTCTATCTCTACCTTCCTTCTTTCTGAGGTTGGTAAAATGAGGACCCAGATTGTTAGGGGCAATAGGTTGACTTTGTAAACTGCTCAGAGAGTGCTGTAAAGCACTGTGAAGTGGTATATAAGCCTAAGTGCTATTAATATTTTTGAAAAAAGTTATAATTTCTGAACTTTTATTCTAATATGTCTGAAGGGAGCCATTTGGGTAAGATTGGCCATTGTTATATGAAAATGTTTGAAGTCTTTCCCTTGTTTTCCAGTTTGGACATAACAATGGGTTCACAAACACACACTTTGGTGCCTGCCACTCTCCTTTAAAAATCTCACCCATAGAAAAGATTACCAAGACTATAGAACTCTTCAAAGCAGAGCATTAGTTTCAGACATAACTTGTATTTTGAAGGAAGTTTCTATGTTGACAGTGACTTGAGAGATATCTTAGAAAAGAAAAATGGGGCGGTGTTCTTGCTTTGCCTTCTGATCTAGAACAGTTTTGCAATTGATTACATCCACCATGACAACCGTTTTGTGCTAATAAGCTTTTCTCTGTCTTAAAATCCCTGCCTGCTGGATCCAAAATTGAGCTGCTAGATCATTACCATCAATTCAGGTACCAGCATTTAATTTTTGAGGTGAACTTTTGAGTAGTTTGGGGATACTGCCGAGGACCGAAAGAAGCGCTGAGGACAGATCATCTAATATTGCCCATAAAATAAAACCCGAAAGTATAAGAATTTGATTCCCATTGCTACTTAGGAATGTGTAAGAGGACTTGCCTCCTGAGGAGCTGGGAGGACCGCTGTATATAAACACTGGCAAAATATCTAGAAAATGTTAATATGCAGCTAGCTTTGCACTCTCACGATGAGTAAAAAACAAAAAGCAGAAAGCCTGCTATAAATGTGGTAACAACAATTGTATATAGTCCTCTAAAAAACGGATTTGTGTAATTCTGGCATTTTAAAATGTGAGAAGTTGAAGAAAGTATATTTCAAAGAAATGATATTAAAAATATTTAAAGGATTTCTTTCTTAGCACAGTGAATTCTTTAGCTCCCCACCACCACATAAGTTCACAAAAGTGTGCTTTGTGGTAGATACATTGTTACGGTTTTAACATGTATTATTATTTATTGGAAGATGAACAATTAAAGATTTTAGTACTTTAAAAAAAATCCTCACTAATTATCTGGAGCTGATGATCCATGAATGTGTAACTTGATAATAAATGTTCAAACTTCATCTTATTACATTTTATTTAATTCATTATTCAGATAATTTCCATTGGCTTGGTTATCTGCCCAACATTTTGTGCAGCAAGGATAGAAATAAAATTTTCTTTGGTTTCCTTTCAATCTTTCTCTGTTCTTCACTTTTCTTCCTTTCTCATTTTCTCTTAGACCATTGGCTTTTTCCCTGGCTAGTTTTCTGCTTCCATGTATTTCAAAGGAATTATGCTTTTGTTCTTCATATACACAGCAAAATAATATTTCTTTTGTTGTTTGCCATTTCAGTTTGTAAAACACTATGATTCTATAAAAGAAGAATGTGCTTTTTTTTAAAAAAAAGTTCTTCCATGAAAGAAAGTGAGTAACATTCCTTAATTGTAGATCATGTTGGTAAGATTATTTTCATCTCTCTCTCTCTCTCTCTCTCTCTCTCTCACACACACACACACACACACACACACTCCCCTTTTCATTCCTTTTATGGAAAAGCTTGTTCAATTTTCATCCATCAGAATTAGATAACTTTACATTATTTACTACATGTCTTTTTTTTTGGAAGAAGAGTGTTTTCTGCCTATCTGCAGTAGACAAGAAACATTTCAAAAACAAAATGAGAGTGAGTGTGTAATTCTACAAACTTGATTAAATAAGACTCTCAAGAGCTAAGCATTCCAACCTGTCCAGTTTCGTTTTCTATCATGTCTTCATCATTGCCATCAAAAATATTTGTGGGTGGTGGTAAGTTTTCAACCATATGGGAACAAAATTCCTTATCTTTAAAAGAAGAAAATTCAGTGTGCCTCAGCTGGAAATCAGGCAAGTACATTTTTGCAGAAGAGACGGAGTAACGACACGGACACAAGAGCTGGATTTAAAACTGGGTCATTTTTATTAAAATAAATTTGCATAATTTATTTAATTAAATTAGCATAATTAACATAATTAACTATGACCCAAACAATGGACCTGCAGGGTCAAACAATTGCTTCCGGGGCGGAAAATGACGTCATATAAACTTCCTGGGCAACTTATGGGTGTAGCTCCATGCTAGTGCAGGTGAGGGCCCCCTCCCTCACCTGAGACCCTGCCATGCACTTGCATGTGGGAGGTCCCGCCGGCTAATCCCTACCAGGGGACTTAAATGTGCGGGACCCAAAGACAGGTTCCCCCCAACTGCTCAGGTCGCCAAAACCACAAGCTTGGATAGAACCTGTCAACCATCCCCAAAGATGCCCAATAGAGAACACGCAGTTGCTAAACCACCACCCAATTTTCCGCCCCTAACCTGCCACGGAGCGGGGGTCAGATCTCTATCTTGGCCCCCCGACTCCCCCCTCTAACTGTGCCAGCTGACGCAGAGACCACTGCAGGTCCTGTAAGGAAATGGTGTGCCCCTGTTCTGACAGGCGAACACCGCAGCCCCGTAAAGCCGAGGCTGATCTATGGGGATGTGAGAATGGGCCACTACAACCCAACCTAATTCCCCGACTACCTTACCCAGGGCCTAAGTAGCAGCCCGCTAACCCGGTGAATGGCCCTAAGGGAAATGGTGACCCACAAAAGATCCCCGGGAGGATCAAAGACCACACCACTTGCATGGTGGCCCACACAGAGCGAAGCCACCGCAGGTCTTCGCGAGCCAGGCAGATCATGACAGACCTCCCGGCAGGCACAGGTCATTGCCCCCGAGGAGCAAGACCAGCCACCTGGGCGCAGGAATGGGATGCCGCCCTCCCAGCACAACCTGGGCGCAGCAATGGGATGCCACCTCCCAGTACCATCTGGGCGCAGCAATGGGATGCCGCCCTCCCAGTACAACCTGGGTGCAACAATGGGATGCCGCCTCCCAGTACCACCTGGGTGCAGCAATGGGATGCCGCCTCCCAGTACCACCTGGGCGCAGCAATGGGATGCCGCCCTCCCAGTACAACCTGGGCGCAACAATGGGATGCCGCCTCCCAGTACCACCTGGGCGCAGCAATGGGATGCCACCTCCCAGTACCACCTGGGCGCAGCAATGGGATGCCGCCTCCCAGTACCACCTGGGCGCAGCAATGGGATGCCGCCCCCCAGTACCACCTGGGCGCAGCAATGGGATGCCGCCTCCCAGTACCACCTGGGCTCAGCAATGGGATGCCGCCTCCCAGTACCACCTGGGCGCAGCAATGGGATGCCGCCTCCCAGCACAACCTGGGCGCAGCAATGGGATGCCGCCCTCCTAGCCATAGCAGTAGAAACACCCTTCCCACCGCACACCCCTTCTCCCCAGCCAGACGACGATGACCCCTCCGCCAACGACAGCTGGGTCCCCCCGGCGGTATTTGTTGCTGAGCAGCCAGCCCAAAATCACTCTGTGACCCCAAAGCAACACTGTCGGTCACGTCCTGGCGGGGCTGAATAGAAGTGGGCCAAAAAGGTGAACCTGGCCTAAGATCCCACCCCGGACCCTCAGCTGGCCGTTCGTACCCTAAAACAGGCCGCTGACTGCCAGCGGCCGATTTCCCTAATCCTCTGTATCGAGAAACCACAAGTACCGCACTAGTGGCAGCGCCGATACGGAACGAGCGTTCCATAGCCGGCGGGATTGATAGCTGGCCTGGCCAAAAAAACCCTGAACACTAGACCCCAGCTAAGCTAAAGCGAAGAACTGGAAGGCACGGAGCGACCTGTCAGCCTGCGATAAGGCCAGAGCCTCACTAACCCGTAGGGCACCGAATGTGACACAAGTCGCTGCCCAAAAAAGATGGGCCTCGTACAGAGAGGCACACAGACTGTCCGAAGCTTGATTAATCAGCGACAGCTACTGCACCGTCAGGGCCTGACGAGTATCCGAAAGGGTCCCCTGTCGCTCCCACCCATCCTTCCAGCCTCTTCCGAATGCGGAAGTCACCAGAAAGGTCCCTAAACCCACCCCGCCTTGGACAGAAAGGCAAGGCCGGCTAGCACGGACCTAAATGTCCCAACTGAAAGGCCACGCTGCCTAAGCTGGACACAAAAGTCTGCCAGGTGTACCAGTGGGGCAGGCGAAGGATAGGGGTAAACCCTCATCCCGCCTGAAATCCCCAAACTCTGTACCTGCCTGCTGGTAAGCCGTCAGGGTGCCTGGCGCCACTGAGAGGGGCCCAGCCTTGCAGGCCTCTTCACTCCACTGCTCGGGAGCCCGCCAATGACAACCCCCTAAACCGTTCTAAGAACTCCCGCCATACACAGAGGTCAGCCCTGACCCCAGCGCATAGGCGGGTACGACGATGGGGCAACGGAGCCCCTTCATTGCACTGTACAACCCCTGGGAAAAGACCCCAGCCAGGTACCATGACCCGGGAGGCAAACTAAAGAATCCCCACTGATCCTGGTAGCTGCCAAGGGGTGACCTATCTGCAACCCATACCCAAACCGAGTCGACTCGGGAAGGACAAATGGCGAAACAACTGAATTCACCATTCGCCCTTTCGAGAACCACTCCTAACAGGGACACCCTGAGATTTGGGGAGGGCGGCTCCAGGAAAGGCCCCAGAACCCCGCCCTCTGCCACCTCCCTTTATCCCTGCACTAACAATGTCTTCATGTCCCATAACCGACAAGGTTGTTGGACAGGAAGGCCTTCCTAACCCCCAACTAAGGGATCCTAAATCCCTCAGAGAATCCTTGCGGAGAAGCTCCGTTCTCGCGCGAGGGTGGTAGTTTATTAACCAACCCTGAAGGACAAAAACAAAAGATCAATTGAACTGGGGCCCCTTTCACCACATCAGGCGGGGGCTACCCCGCCTGACCCCCTTTCCATCTCGCCTTTCCCCTTCGTAGGCCAAGGGCAAACGGAAGCAGCGTGGGAGCCCCCACAGTTCCCACACACATGCCCATATCTACAAAAGGGGCGAAAACACGCCCCTCTTGTAGCAAACTCGAGACATGGGGGAAGGGGTCCCATTGCCGCACCCCCGTGTCAGCCATGGCGGAGGCAGAAGCTAAGGTAAAAGGCAGGGACACCTCCCCCAGGAAATGCCCGCTGTCTGTTCCATACCAGCCCCTCTCCCCCGACATGCATGTTGCCTGAAACCACAAGTCAGGAACTACCCTGTCCCATGGGAGAGTGGGATCGAAGGCCACCTGCCTTCTAAAAGCATCATCATAGTGCCTCCAAGCTGACCCCTTATAATCAGAATGGGCCTTAGCTATAATGTCTATGTACTTAATCAATGAGGCCGCCCGAAAAGGCTGCCTCTGGAGCACTACGGTGGCGTAGGTCAAGAAAGCGTGCAGCCAAAAACTGAAATGCTCCCTGACCTCTATCTCCTTGGGCTTCTCCCCCGGCACTGCCACCTCCTCAACCTGTTTCGGGACCTCCCTATTCAAGAGTGATAACAGGTCCATGTTATCCCCTTTCCAAATGGCCTCCTTAACTGAGGGGCGAAGGTAGAACCCCAGAGGTGTCGCCGGCTGCCCCCATGTCGAGTGTGGTGCGACCTCACCTGCACCGCAAGGTGTAGAAGGCCACAAGGGTAGGCCCTCTCCCACATGGCCAAGTGACACCGCCATCTGCCCGGGCTGTGCCCTCTGCCCGTACTGGGCCATTGTCTCCTCTGGATCCCGCCCAAGGGCTGCAGGCGCCGACATGAAGGTCCCTCTGACGCCGGCCCCGGATCGCCAACGCTCCAACTCATCGAGACGCTCTAACACCCTGGCCCAAGACAAGGAAGAGTCATCATTAGTCCCTGGGGGCATAGACGCCCGCCCCCTAACGGGGCCCCTCTCTGAGTCTCATTGTGGCTCATTCGAGCCCGAGCCGAAGGCCTCTGAGCCCTCCTTGGCCTCACCACTGGCTGGGCCAGAGGAGCCGGACCCCTCCGTCTCTTAGGGGCCATGAAAACTAAGCAATACCAAACACTGTACCAATATAAATGTTAATTGTATAGGGTTATAATGTACTTTATACTTAAGATATGTGTCTTGATTAACCAGGAGCCAGAGCCAAATGTCCCAGGCCCCCCCAAAAAATGAAGAACCCAGCCAAGGAAGGCAGAGAATTACAGTGGGGCTGCTACCTACCAGAAGGGCAGGGGGGAGGGGCTAAAAAACTAACCCCATGCCGCCCCCCTCAATCCCCTGTATAGGACGTACAATTAAAACAAGGAAACGTATGCTGAATATAAACAATGTATCCCTTATCAATTATATATTTAATAATATTATTAATTATAATAGTGTTATGTATACTAAGTTGGGAAGTGTTCTTACTTCAACCAATTGAGCCGGGGCCAGAAATGCCCCAAGCCCAAAAAAGAGGGCAGCGATCGGCCTCAGACCTGACCGGGCAGAGGCAACAGTAAGCCGCCCCTTAAGAGCCTCACTGCCCCTCAGCTGGCGCCCGCAGCCAGAGGCCTCTGGCCGCCGATCGATCCCCCCAACTCCCGAGGGGAACGACGAAAACGATCCCCTTCGCTCCCGAGGGGGACAGGCACGATCCCTCCCCGCTCCCGAGGGGGACCCTCAAACCCAAAAGCGGCGATGCTCCTTCGAGCCACAAGCCGCAAACACTTCTTCTCGCCGGATCGGCTCTTCGGCCTCTGATGAGGCCACAAAATGGCAGCCGCGACACAAGGCTGCCTCCAAAATGGCGATACAGAGCAGACACCCAGCCGAGTGTCTGCTCTTGACGCTGTCCGGGCGAAAAAGCTGAGCCCTGGCCTGCACGCCCTTTTATAGGGCTGGCAGGCTCCGCCCGGACACGTCACGATCAGGCCATTCTGGCCCGATCATCGGCCAAAGTCTCGCGAAATCTCGCGAGACTTCGGCTGAACCAACATGGCAGCTCTGCCATGTGTCCTGATGTCTGCCCGGCCCTCCTGCAAAAAGCGCCGGCTGGTAAGTCCGCCGGCACTATTATTTTAAAAATACAAGGGACGTCTAGAGTTGAACTTCTAAGAATTTTTAAGTAGCAATAGCAATAGCTATTTAGACTTATATACTGCTTCATAGTGCTTTTTCATCCCTCTCTAAGCGGTTTACAGAATCAGCATATTGCCCTTAACAATCTGGGTCCTCATTTTACCCAACTCGGAAGGAGGGAAGGCTGAGTCAACCTTGAGCCAATGGAAATGAGATTTGAACTGCTGAATTACAGCTGGAATTACAGCTGGAAGTTAGCTGAAGTAGCCTGCTCTTAGGTTTTAGGTTGGTAGACCCTTAAACTCAATTTCAGTCTTATTGGGAATGACTCAAACACCTTCCTCCTCAAAACAGCATTTCAGTATTAAAAATACCTTTTGGTTTTCCACTGAGTTGGTGTAGAGAATTTCAAAAACAGTGCAAACTAAATATGAGCGAATGCCAGAAAATCCAGCAGTTGCCCATTGCACAGTTAAACGAAGGTGTAAAATCAGCCTTGCTTCCATCTAATGATTTTGTAGCATACTGTAAGAGGAAGGAGGCTTTCAAGGCTTCCAACTGCTAACTTTAACACTCATCCCTAATAAATTCTGACTGGAAGTGTGCAACCTTGTTGAAAATGCACTGCTAAAATGCACTATTTCCTGTAATCTATGTCTGAATGCATGATAACCAACTCGAAAATCAAATTATCTGTGTTACAAAGACTATTACAGTGTGAATGCTACCTGCTGTGCTGTGAATGAATCTTATAAACAAAATTAAGCCTTTCTCTTCTCTTGTGTGTGCACGAACACATCACAGACATATATATTGTCTTTCTGCCCTCTGATTATCACAATTCCTTTTCTTTATTGGGGATGATATCTCTAGTGACAATTCTCTGAACCTTCCATCAGAAGACCCGCCACTTAAAGGTGTAGCATGAATAATGAAATGTTCTGATTAATTAAAGCTTTTAGGGAAGAAGTTCCTTGTCTAATAGATTCAGATTTCTTCAAAATAATCCTGTTGAATTTCTTTTTTTCTTTTTTTGTAATAAAACTTTGTCAAGACCAATATTCCAAATGCCTTAAAATACTTTCCTCTGTCTCATTCTAAGTGTGTTTGAGAACACCTCTACTTAAGAACTTTTCTAGATAAGAACCGGATGTTCAAGATTTTTTGGCCTCTTCTTAAGAACCATTTTCTACTTAAGAACCCAAGCTCGGAAAAATTTCCTGGGAAATTTGAGAGCAGCACAAGACCCGGCCAGTTTCCTGCCATTCCCCCTTTAATCCCGGCCATCTTGGGCTTTTCTGGACTGCCAGAGGAGCCTTTTGGTGGCGCTTAAGGAGGCTTTGGCAGTCAAAAAACTAAGGATTTGTAGGTTTCGAAAAGAAATGGAACCTGGACCTCAAAAACGAGATTAAAGAGGAGGAGTGGCAAACACTTTGGTCTAGGAATTATAAATTGACTATCGCCACTTCCTATAAAGAAAACTTGATCAAAATGTGTTACCGATGGCATATTACCCCAATCAAGTTAACTAAATCAAATAACGAACTCTCTCCAAATTGTTGGAAATGCCAACGAGAATTGGGCACCTACTTCCACTTATGGTGGCAATGTACCAAAGCTAATTTATTTTGGAATAAGATCGGAATTTGGATCGATGAAATGTTAAATTTAACACTTGACAAAACTCCTGAATGCTTTCTATTGGGCATAATCAGACAAAATCTACCGAAATCCCAAGTACACCTAATCATTCATTTAACAACCGCAGCTAGACTTGCATATGCGCAGTGGTGGAAGAACGAAGAAGTACCCCCAAATGAAGTAATAATTAAAAAAATATTGTACTGTGCAGAAATGTCAAAATTGACTTCACAAGTTAGAAATGAATCCTCGGCTATGTTCAACGAGTGTTGGGACCCTTTTTATAACTGGCTAGGAAGCAAAAGCGAGAACAATAGGCTATAAGATTGTGATTTTTGACACCACTTCGAACTGTTACAAATCTGGTATAAACCATTTTATTATCTCATAAAATAGCACGAGACGTTATATATATTTAGATATGAAGATTTATTAATATCTGTTAACTTCTCCGCAATGTGTTTATTTCAACTCTGGCATTGAACCCTTCTGATACAATCCTCGAAACATGGTAATGAGCACATACAATTGGACCCAATTTTCGTTCTCAATACAACTCCCCTGTTTACTCGCCGACACTTTTACTCGTTTTGTCTATAGGTTTTTCTTTTGTTTTTCTTTTTTTTCTTTTTCTGTACTGTTTGTTCTTATGTTTCGAATTGTACCATATGTTGTACTATATGATGTAAATGTTTTCATTTTAATAATAAAATAATTTAAAAAATTTAAAAAAAAAAGAAAAAAGGAGGCTTTGGCAGTCCAGAGCGAACAAAGCATTTTCCTTTCTCTGGGCGCTTGGAGAGGGAATAAACCTCTGCCAGCGCCCAGAGAAAAGAAACGCTCCCTTTGCTCTGGGCAGCGACTGTCCTCCTCCTCCTCCTCTTCCTCCTCCTCCTCCCACTCAAATTCGGAACTTTTATTTCTTTCCTAATGGGTTTGCACACCTTATTTGCTTTTACATTGATTCCTATGGGAAAAATTGTTTCTACTTACAAACTTTTCTACTTAAGAACCTGGTCACAGAACAAATTAAGTTCTTAAGTAGAGGTACCACTGTATTTGACTATTAACCATCTATTTTCCTTAAACTTTCCTTTAACTGGTCCAGTGCAGCCTATGAGTGAATATCATAAGCACAAACAAGCAACAATGTCTATTTAGACATCACTTTTGTTCTTATTTGAACCTGTTTCATTTATCATTGCCAGTTATATGAACACCAACTGTTAAAAACGGATGACGGCTAGCTTGAAGGAAAAAGGCAGGAGGCAGTTTTGCATAAAAATAGCTGTTCATTCAAAGACTCAGCTCAAACAGTTAACAACAGAACTGGGACTGACAACCTTCCTTAGGGGAGGACCTATTAAAACTATCCAAGTCTCCTGCGCACTGGCTGTTTAAATTCAACCAATCAGATAACAGACAGGGCAGTTATAAGCCAGAATTTAACACCAACTTTTTAATGTAAAACACAAGTATAGTATAAAAATTCAATATTTTAACAACAAACATTAAATTAGTATGGGATTAGTCTGTCACCATGGAAAAATAACAGAACAATGTCTTAAATTTCCTGGCTGTCTTTATCCAGAAAACTACAGTTTATCACTAGCATTTACAAAAAGCCAACCCACACCACAATTACCACTCAAATAGCTCAGAAACAGGTATTGGTCTGGTTGATGATAAGAGGTATGAAGGTGAAACAGGATGGAAGGTAACAAAATGAAAATTCATTTTCATTCAATTGAATGAAAACAGAAAAATCATAGGCTTTGAAGCCAACAAAGAGAAAAGGATGACATGGGAAAAATCAATGTGAAAATAGCTGGTCCAGAAGACTTTACAACAATGAACATTTTCTATTTTCTACTAGCTAGATGATAACTGGTTATTGTCAGAAATGCTACTATACTTTGGTCATACATTATTAATGTAATTATGACTAAATATGGCCAATGAAGCAGAGTCAAAAGATTTTTCAATTTACTACATTATAAAATTATAGATTATTGTATAATAATAAGTATAGATTATTGTATAATAATCTATACTTATAATAGTAAGTATATAATAAGTAATAAATGTATAATAATAAGTATAGATTATTGTATAATAATCTATACTTATGCTACAGATTGTAGATATAAAATTAATTTTAATCAAATAACATTAAAACAAATATATTGTTTCTTATTCTATTACTTCATTTGGCCTTAACTAGGCTTCCCGCCCAACTTGACTTTATAGTTTAATAATTTCTTTTCATTAAAAAATTTAAAAATACAAAGCTAGCAAGCTATAAAATAAGTAACACTCTACACCCGTTTCGTATTTTAATAGCACCTTTATTTACAAGAATAGCCTTGGGCTCCTCATCAGCTCACACAAGTAATTTTCAAAACTAAGAATGATATGTGGCTATAGACACACATCTATGTCCAGTGCAGGCTTGGGAGACTAGCTAAGATCAAAGTGTTTGGAGAAAAGTAAGCTAGGATCAAAGACAACTTCTTGGGAGAGAAGTGCTGGTAAATGAATGGCTATTTTGTGAAACACCCATAACTTGTCTCAAAATTTCACATTTACCTACAATTCCCACAGAATGAGAAATCAGTTGTAATCAAAAAGCAGATCAAACATGTGACAACTTAGTCAAATGCTGAATTAGTCACTGAATAATTTGCAAAGCTTTTCAAGAAAGGAAACCTATTCCCAAATTAAAAAGGTAAGGGTGGATGTTTGTGACAGGTCATCAGAAATATCATAGCAGTTATTCAGTCAGAACACGGGTTTCTCTAAAAGAAACACTGCATTAGGTCCCTCAAAACTCCTGAATGTGTCCACTAACTTCAATGGTTCTCTCTTGTTCGAACATCACAGTTTTAAGGAAGGGCTTTGCACTCACTTGTTCTCAACTGCCATTTCCCCCTCTAGTCTTGTGGCTTCTCTTAGGACCAAGAAAAATGTAATTCCAATGCAGCCATTAGGAAAAGAAACTCTTAAGACAATGAAAAGCTCTAGCCATAATTATCCAAATCATGAATCCATTCACCTTCTCGCAAGGAAGGGAGTTTGTTTCAGGCTTGCTTGGAATACAATGGCAGGCTTAATCCAGGGATGGGAGGAGTGGGGTGGAATGGTTTTGACCCAATAATTAGATAGTATGCATGAATAACATCAAGGTGGGTCCAGCTGGCTTGATGCCATACAAGGTAAGATTACTGGACAATATCAATGAAGGAAATGATAAGCATGACACTGGTGGATCACCAGTCTCTCTTGGCAGCCTCAGCACATGGAGCTGCCAAATGTCAGATGTCTTAGTCACAATTTTTGGAAACAAAACAAACTGAGTGAATTATGAAGGTTACAGTGACCAGGGTTTGTTACTCTGTTACCAAGGTGTGGAAAGAGAGTTGGTTTCCCCTCGCCACCCCCAACTAAGTTCTAATGTGGGATTCTTGGTGATGATGAAAACAATCATGAAAGTACATTTATTTTATTATTATTTATTTTATTATTTCGATTTGTATGCTGCCCTTCTCCGCAGGTGACTGTTTCACAAAGAAGAATACCAGACAATCCTTACTGGATGAATCTTATTTATCTAAAAATTGAAGATATAAGAAATATTCTGCTGTGTCAAACTCAAGGTCCATCTGATCAAAGATATGTTTTTGTTTTTGTTTTGCTAGCTGGTGATTTACTGGAGTAATCTACAAGGAAGATATGGGAGCTATTTCAATTTCTACTTTTAAAAGTTAAGGTTATTATTCCACTCCCCCCATCCTGCCATTGTCCAAATAACAGTATAAAATTAATGATCGCTCACTTACTGTAATTTAGGGATACATCTACAGGCAGAACTGTGTTAACCAGGTCTCTGAATCCTCCTTTTTGAGTCTTACAAAATTCTACTTCCTGTATAAGAAAATTCCTCATGGGAGGTAGATGGGTAGAGTTGTAGTTCAGATGTACTGAGCTGCAACTTTTAACAGCTGTAATCAGCAGTATGCAAATGATGAGGAATCTAGAGTTCATTAATGTATGGATTTGCACAAGCATTGTGAATTTATTCAGATACTTAACTATTTTGCGGGTAGGATTGCACAAAACACTTACTTTTTACTCTAAAATTTGTTCCTTGAGAGTTCTTTGAAAGATCATAGCAGCAAAATGTCAAGAAGCTTGCATTGGCTGCCGATCAGTTTCCAGTCGCAATTCAGTGTTGGTAATGATCTTTAAAGCCCTACATGGCATCGGACCAGAATGCCTCCGGAACTGTCTTCTGCCGCATGAATCTCAGTGGCCAATAAGGTCCCGTCGACTAAACAATGTCATCTGGTGGGCCCCAGGGGAAGAACCTTCTCTGTGGCGGCCATGGCCCTCTGGAATCAACTCCCCCCAGATATCAGAACTGCCCCCACCCTCCTTGTCTTTCACAAATTACTTAAGACCCTCCTATATCGCCAGGCATGGGGGAATTGAGACAATTTTATAGTTTTATTCCTGGTATGCGTGTGTTGCATGGTTTTTAAATGATGGGTTTTTTAGATGCTTTTTAATATTATATTTATTTACATTGTCACACTGTTTTATTATTGTTGTGAGCCGCCCCAAGTCTTCCGAGAGGGGCAGCATACAAATCTAATAAACTAACTAAACTAAGAAGGTAAAGGACTAAAAAAAGTTAAGATGACAGCCACAACCATGTGATTGTAGCTCATCCATTTTCAAACAAGGGTTTGGACTTCATTCATAGATTTGTGACTACCATCTTAACTTTTTTTATGTCCCTGTGGTTATCCCTGTGTGGCAAAGTAGCAATTTGGCTATGTTTTAACACATATTTGGAGTTTTACAGAAGATATCATATCTTTCTGTCAACCAATTTATGAAATTGTATGGTGCTAAGGAATTTAGAAATCCAATAAAATAATATTAAAAGGTTGCTGTTTCTATTTTCTTTGCAACTTCCTTTTCAAATGTAGCAAGACCTTTAAGGAATCTTTGAGATGCCAAAGAGTTGAAATCTAATTTTAATTATATTGATAAATTTTTCACAATTTTGTTCTATTCTTAAGGTCCAAGAAGAGAAAATGTACTCAACTTTGGTGAAGCTGAGCTGGCAAACAAATCATAATGTCCATATGTATTTCCTATTCTTTACCATCTCCTCATTTCTTTCTTTAACCACAATCTCGATCCAATAAAATCGACAGTATTCCAGCCTCAGTGAAAATCTGCAGTTAAATTCTACTCTCTATTCTTGATGCATTCAAATTTCATCCTCCAATAGCCAAAACATTTATGAATTGAATTCTTAAATGATTTAATTCTGGTGACCCCTCCCCCCCTGAAATAAACTTTTTTCTTTTAAAATAAATTTTAAAGATGAAATAGGTAAAATAGCAATAAAAAATAATGTAAAAAAGCAAAACTATTGGTGGCATTTCACCAATGCAACTGAATGGAGCAACCCAATCAAGTTTTCAATATATAAGGAGTCCAGTGATTTTGCCGGTTAATGCTAGCCTCAATGATAATGAGATATACCAGTCCCACAATCTGTACTTTCCAAAGCCATATATTTAGCAGTCAGGTGAAAGACTGTTGTGGGAAAGGTTTGAAGAGGAAGGGTTAGCTATGCTGACCCTGAAACCTACTCACATATGTTTTTAATGTGTGAACGGTTTTTTAAAACCCTGTGTCAGGGAAGAGAATCCCATTAGATTCGGCACTTTTTATTCAAAGGTTTCCAATCAGTGAAGAATTTCTTGGTGAGAAGCCAAATGATTAGATTGAATAAACAATCATGTAGTAAGAGCTTTGTACAAGACCAAGAAAAAGAATAGCCAGGGGGGGGGGGCAGTGTTATTTCATAAGATGGTGGGATATTTACCTATCAGAAGTGGATCTCAGTCCCACAGACATAAATCAGTGCTCTGCCATGACCTTACTCAAATAGAGGCTTTAAAAAAATGACAAATGATCTGAGAACTTGGACCAGCATCTTGCTGTTGAGAGAAATGTTTGGCTAATGGACTTCTCTCTAGTTTCATTCCTTCCTTGCTAACTTCAGAAGAAACAAGGCAAGCAGCTGTGGCTACTGACAGAGTATATTTAGCAGCTGCAAAAACAAGGCATTTCTTTCTAGAAGGGCCTGGGGGCATGTGGTCATCTTCATAACCTACATCTTCGGGACGCACTTAATGCCCATGTATCTTTCTCAGTTATTGCTACTGAAACTATGTGAAAGGCTGCCATATTGATATGGGGCCTGCCTTGGCTGGCTTGCTTTTCTTGTTGTTTACTTGGCCTATGGGAGTCACACGCAGGTGCTTAATGGAGACAGTGACAAGGTTTAAAATGAAGAAACATCATCCGTATACCACAAAATAGCCAATGGGGCAAAGCTTAAGTACTTGCACATAAAGAAAAGTGTAATGCAGTAGTGACAGTGTTTCAGTAAGTGCTTCTGCTGTACCTTTTTTTGAGGCTGAACAACCAGTCTTAATATACACACTGCAGTCTGAATAGATCCATGACTATCCAAACATTAGATAGCATAGAAAGACACTAGCAAAAATACCCAGAGTGAATTATTTTCACAACATATATATCAAGGCATCAAAAGAATCCTTAGAACTGAATAGAATACATTTTAAATATTTATTTAAGAATATTTATATGGCCACCCAATTCACTCTTGGGGATACTGAGTGCCTTGTAAGGATAAAAGCCCAATACAAAAATAATACAAAAAAAAATCCATCCCAGGTCAAGCTACTTAATGGGCTTCACATGGCTCTGGAGTCTGTACCCCAACCCCCACTCCCCCAGCCTCCCCACGATGGAATTCCGGGGGTGGGCCTTTGACATCATGGCCAGCCGAGGCGACCGAACGCCGAACGCGACCCCGAACTTTGCCCGAAGTTTCAAAAAAATTCGGGTTCATGTTCGGCATACTGAACACCACAAAATTCGGTATGGACACGAATTGTGCCAGTTCGGCTCGCCCATCACTACTAAACATGAGTCAGCAGTGTGCAGCAGTAGCAAAAAGCCAACAAAATTCTAAGTTGTATTAGCAGAGGGATACGAAGTAGATCAATGGAGGTACTAATACCAATCTATAAAGCCTCTATAAAGCAATACACACTTGGAATATTGCTTCCAGTTTTGGTCACCACACTATAAAAAGATATAGAAAAAGTGCAGAGGAGAGCAACCAGGATGACGAGGGGACTAGAGACTAAAACATATGAAGAACGGTTACAAGAACTGGGAATGGACAGTATAGTGAAGAGAAGGACCAGTGGAGATAGGATACCAGTGTTCTAATATTTGAGGGGCTGCCACAAAGAGGAGGGAGTCAAGCTATTCTTTAAAGCACCTAAAAGACAGACAAGGAATAAGGGATAGAAATTGATCAAGGAGAGATTCAACCTAGAAATAAGGAGGAACTTTCTGACAGTGAGAACAATCAACCAATGAAACAGCTTGCCCTCAGAAGTTGTGGGAACCTCATCATTAGAGACTTTCAAGAAAAGATTGGACTGCCATTTGTCAGAAATGGTGTAGTGTCTCCTGCTTGAGCAGGGGGTTGGACTAAGTCACCTACAAGGTCCCTTCCAGCTCTGTTAATCTGTCAATGTCTAGTCTAGGGGTGTTCTTGATAGCAGTGTTCCAATATCTCAGAGATTGCCACAAAAAAGAGGAAATCGAACTATTATCCAAAACACCTGAGGGTAGAACAAGAAGCGATGGCTGGAAACTAATCAAGGAGAAAAGCAACTTAGAACTAAGGAAAAATTTCCTGACAGTTAGAATAATTAATCAGTGGAACAGCTTGCCCCAGACATTGTGAATGCCCCAACACTGGAAGTTTTTAAGATGTTAAATAAACATTTGTTTGAAGTAGTATAGGATTTCCTGCCTAAATAGGGGGTTGAAATAGAAGACCTCTAAGGTCCCTTCCAACTCTGTTATTCTATTCTAAACTCAGAATCTTTTCTTCTTGCCAGGGTTCAGTTTCAGCCCACTGTACCACATTCAGCCTCCAGGCACTGCAAGAGGGATGGCGCAACATGCCTTAAATTGCCATATATTCTCTGGGTTGAAACATACAGCTCAGAGAATATATGGAGAATGAATCAGAACCATTAAGAAACTAGGCAATTCCTAACTTTCCTTCTAAATCTGGGTACTCTCTGAGTAAAAGAGAGATCTCTTTTATCAGTTCGTGAAACAGGCCTTTGCTCCAACTGCATGGATATCTCCCCAACTAGCCCAACATGCTGAACATATATTGGACCACTTGTTCAGCAACATTATGCTTCAGGCTGCCTGTGAAGATTGTGCTCCAAACCCAGACAGCAAAGCAACTGATCCTTCAGCAGATGCTGGGAGAGTTCCTCTACAAATATTCCTCTCTTGGCCTGCAGAAAGGAATGACTGAAGCACATCTCATGTACCCAAGTGCCGTGAGGGCATAATTGACCACCACTTCCTAGAGCAAAGCACGTCTATCATGTGCAAATTTCATAGATAGGTGTGTCAAATGACCACATACTGGGAGAAACCTGACCCATCCAATCTGAAAGCAGTTGTCACATTGTTCATCCTTCACAGAAGGGCTTTCTACAGTAGGGCATTTGTTAAGATTTGACATAGTCCACAGAGGGGGTTACTAATCATTCACATCCTCCAAATTACAGGATAAATTTAGGCAGATAGATGTGTTCTTCAGAAAAGGAAAGGGGAAGGGCAGAGGGAGGGGGAGGGAAGGGAGAGGAGAAGAGAGGAGAAGAGAGGAGAGGAGAGGAGAGAAGAGAAGAGAAGAGAAGACAAGAGAAGAGAAGGCAAGGCAAGGCAAGGCAAGGCAAGGCAAAAGGAAATACGACAGTGCTATGCATCAAGTTGAAACCTGATGGAAAAATTAGGGTTGCTATCTCTGGACTGCAAAAATACAGATGACTCCTAGAGGGCAGCAAAGTTAGAAGTGAGTTCCTCCCTGTTCTGACCACTTTGCCCAAACTGGTAGTGACCTGCTGATGATGTCATGATGACATCACAGAACCGGTTTGGTCAGTGCTGGTCCATGGGTGCCATCTTTTTTGTATTTTTGGAGGCTTTTTAAAAAATATATATATAATTTTTCTGCACATGTGCAGAAGTTGAGTTTCCAGCATTGCACATGCGTCACAGTGTTGTTTTGGGCTTTTTAATTTATTTTTTCAGATTTTTTGGCACTGTGCATGCACTTGCCCATGAGGCCCGCCCACGCGGCACCGGAGGAAGTGAACAAGCAGTGAAGTAAGTTAGAACCCACCCTGAGCAAAGTGTTTATATCTCTGCTTCTACTTGATGGTCATTTGGATTTGGTCAACCCAGGTGTGGTAGCTGTGCTAAAGCTGGCCCATTTCAAACAGTGTTCTTTCTCTCCACCCCCCTCTAGAATTTGATGCATTTTAATTTCCTTTCTGTAAAATATATTGGACTACTCAGTCCAGATTTGGAACTACTAACGGGCCTAGTGTTTATCACTTTGCAGGAATACAGATCTCTAATTTCCAAAATCACCTGGCTGGAGGGCATCACAGTAGCAATACTTTAACAACTGTGAGAGAGACTTTCTGTCCCTTATTAGCTACCGCGCAACTCGTAAGGTTGTGGAGGATGTGAGCGTTGCACAATAGGAAAAGAGGAGGGGAGAAGCCTATTGTAAACAGGCCTTCAAACTGTTGGAAAGCAATTTTCCCCATGAGAGGTAAAAAGGCCTTTGCCAATTTCTTTGAGGTATGTGCGGGGTCATGCGCCAATCATGTAAAACAAGTCAATTCCCCGCTGCTAAGTAAATAAACTTAATTGTAAATTTGTGGCGTACTGAGATGTTTTAAAGCAAGCACGCCATCCAGAACTCTGCAATCCCCACTTATATTCACAGAAAATGAAAACTGCTGTTTGGTGCAGGGGAGGGGGGATATATCAGTGTGCTGCTCCAGAGCACTGCCTCCAGGCAGAATGTTTAAAATACAAGTTTTATAAATAAACCTGACATAGAAAACTTAATGCAAAACTCTATGCATGGATATGATGTGTGTCTTTGCAACTTTTAAAAAATTGGAGTGAGGAGAGAGGAAGGGAGAGAAAAAGAACACTAAAAAGAATTGGCAAAAAACCCTTTACTTTGAGCAGTGTTCCAAGCTGATAGTGGGTCCTTCAGCTGGAGATGTGGTTACAAAAGCTCTGCTAGCATAGGTTTGGTTGTGGTTGGGGTCTCAGAAGCACAAATTATCTGATACAGTCAGGGGTGGGTTCCTCTTATCTTCACCACTGGTTTGCACCACGATGTTTTGCGTGTGTGTGCACGCTCTGCTTGCACATGTGTGAATCCCTTCATACAATTTTGCTTATGTGCATGCTCAGTAACTGGAATCAGCCCAAAACACAGCTGAGGAGCTGATCAGCTGTGCTTTGGGCAAAGAAATAAAGGTCAGTATTGACCCAGGGGTGGGTGGGAGGGCCCTTTTTCAAGCAGTGGAAGAGGAGAAATGATCCAAACGGAAACATTGCAAAAAAAATAAATAAATTAAAATAAATATGACAATGCTCACAGACTGGCACCAACTAAATCGGATCTGTGATGTTACCAGCGCATCACTCCCAGTTTAGGAGATCCAGTCCGAACTATGAGGAACCCACCCCTGGATACAGTTTTATTCAATTTATTCAATTTAATATTAGGTCTTATCCTCATCCATTTTTTCCAAAACTAAAACCTGATGCTATTATGCATCAGAACAGTGACAGTAATCCAGTTGAGAGGATATAGGCATCTTCTTTTTACAATCCTAAACATTCTAAAAAAAAGAAAAAAAGAACTCATGCTGTTGAGCTGAAACATTATTAGCCAACGCTATGCAAAATACATTTCATACTCTTTGTATTAAAATAAAGAGTCTGGTGCACAATCCAGACCTCTTTCAACATCCATCTTAAACAATGTAGACCCAAATGTTTGGAATCTATTAATTCCTTTTATAGTGTTGACTTTGAAGTGGGTCTCAATCAGTTTGAATCTGGATTGTAATCCAATAAATGTCACATATATTACATGCAATTAACAATGGTAATTGGGACCGGAATTTCTGTTGCTGAGTGATGACATGGGTTCACCTCATTTCGCCACAGTCATACTGGAATGCCACATTGCTGTCATTAAGTGAGGATCATAGGTTATTAACTGGGCACATAAGTAGCTGCTAATAGGTGCACGAGGGGGCCACATGACATGGTGTGAACCCACGGGGCCTGGGGATGGCTACTGCAGGGTGGGGGAGACTGACCTGCAAACTTCCTTGCTGGCTTGACTTTACTTGTGGGAAGTCAACAGGGTAGGCTGCCAATGATGATCACATGACTCTGAGATGCTGCAGCCATTGCCAACTCTCAAAACACAATCATATGACTGAAGGGATTCTGGGATAGTCAGAAGTTTGAGGACTGGCCATCGGTTCAATTTTTTCAGTGCCGTTGTAATTTCAAACTGATCATTGAATGAGTTGTCCTTAACCTTGTATATACACAGTATATTCTTTAAAAACAAAAATAGTCTTAGTATTCTTTTGCATAAAAATGACTTGAGGAATCAAGTTGGCCAAAGTAGTTATTTGGATTAATATTTTAATTGATATACTAAAAATTTACTGTATTTTTCAGTGTATAAGACACTCTGGTGTATAAGACGCACCTAGATTTTAGAGGGGGAAAACAAGGAAAAAAGTATTCTGAACCAAATGGTGTAGTATTATATTGTTTAATAAAATACCAGTGTAGCAGAATACTTTTTACAACCATGTATACTTTTTAAAACTATGTACACTTTTTACAAACTTCAAACTTGACAGCTTCAAGACTTATGGATTTCAGTTCCCAGAATTCCTCCACCAGTCATGCTAGCTCAGAAATGGGAATTGAAGTCCACAAGCCTTAAACATGCTAGATTTGAAGACTTGCATTCCTAACCCCTAACTCAAACACACAAATAAAACAAACGAGGACAATTCATTTTGTTAGTTGTTCCTTTAGTTACAGTTCCCTGCTGAGGTTGCCTTAATATTACTACTATACCATGAGGTTTTCATGGTATAGTACTACTTGACTACTCAAATTTTCATAAATGAAGTGCATGGAAATATATGGTGATGATGATAAACCTGAAATACTCCTTAAAAGGAGTGTTTCTAGAGCAAGGGTCTCCAACCTTGGCAACTTTTAAGAGTTGTGGACTACAACTCCCAGAGTTCCTCAGCCACCTTTGCTGGCTGAAGAACTTTGGGAGTTGAAGTCCACAAGTCTTAAAGTTGCCAAGGTTGGAATCCCCCGTTTTAGAGCACTAAAGATTCAGCTAAACTCCCATTTTCAGAGAGAGAGAGAGAGAGAGAGAGAGAGAGAAAGAGAGAGAGAGAGAGAGAAGGCTTTAAGAAGCTGCAAGATTTACCAGGAAGGTATAAACTGGGAACACATCTTATCCCCCACCCTTTATCTATTCTTATCTATTTGCATCTTTCCGTTCCCACGATGATCCACTGTTTCGGTTGGGTCGCTTGGGTGAGAAAACTGGTTGGCTTTGGACCGGAAGTGCTATGAATGGTGCGGGCTTTGTGCTTTTCTCTAAAGCAGCATGAAGTTCCCTTGTTTCCTTCTCTGGCAGGTCCTGGGGGATGGGATCGTTCAGGCTGTAGGACATCACCGCTGCTGCTCCTGCCATGGAAAGACAGCCGAGGGGAAAAGGCTTATTTTCCCCTTGGCTGCCTTTCCATGGCGAGAGTGGGGGTGGTGGGAGGGGGAAGGAAAGGTGGGCATGACTAACCTACCAAGGGATGGCAGCTCAGCATTTGCAACTCTTTTTTGAGGCATCTGAGGTTGCTACAGCAAATGAAGTTGATTCAAGACCGGGGAAAAGATTTGCAAGTGCCGAGTTGCTGTGCTTCTCTCCTCGGTGCCTCTCTCCCTTGGGAGGTGAGTCATGCCCAGCTTTCCTTCCCCCTCCTGGCCACCGAGGAAAGCAGCATGGCAGCTTGGCACTTGCAACTCTCAGTAAATCAACCTCATTTGCTGTAGCAAACTCAAATGCTGCTGCTGGCAGAAGCTCGGCTTAGCTCCGCGGCCTTGACGTAAGAGAGGGAAGAGGAGACTGGGGTGGGGATGGCAGTGAAGGAAAGTGTGTGTGCGGTGGTGACTGGCAGTGTGACTGCGGTGGTGGTCAGCAGTAACAGCAGCCTTCACGTAGTCCGGCGATAGTGGCCTCTCATGCAGTTTGATAGTGGCGGCCAGTGCCAGGTGCCAAACCGCATGGAAAGCCATTGCCACTGGACTATGGGAGGACTGCTACCACTGCTGCTGACCACCACCCAACTGCATTCAGTGTATAAGACGCACCCAGTTTTTGGAGCACTTTTTTGCGGTTAAAAGTTGAATTTTATACACCAAAAAATATAGTAAATGTATGTGTGCATTACACCAATATGCTTTACTGATATTCTATTCTATTCTATTCTATTCTATTTAATTCAGAGTGTGTGAGTGATTCTAGTTCATACTGGCTTTTGGAAATGATAATTTTCAAAGAGCGCCTCTACTTTCTGTGCTGTCTTTCACTGTCATTTTATGCTATGGATAATGTGAGACTGATGAGCCGTGATCATGTATAATGGTGCTGGGATCTAGATAATAAATAGTCTTACTTCTTCTTCCACATTCAGTGAGTTCAGATCATTTACAATCAAGCCAAGCAGGATTTCCAAGACCTGCTTGGCTTGATTGTAAATGGTTATACAGAGGCTAGTCCTGTGGATTCAATAAGTAGAGTTACAATAGCTCTGCATTAAACTCGGCACATTCATTTAAAAATTCCTGAATAAGCTCATAGAACTGTGTCCAGTTGGTTAAACCAAGAAATGCTATGATTGGGCGGGAAAATTTCGTGAAGCATCTGTCTTGAAATAGATAGTCTCTTAGTGGAGACAGACAGTCTTTTTTCCACAATAAAAATATTGAGACAATGATGGGATGGAATTTGGAAGAGTCATCTGATGACAGAAGAGCTCTCTAGACTTCCACAAACTACTGTCTTTTAAATCATCAAAATACAGACGCAAATTGATCGTATTCATAGAAGATAATCATGTGGATTATTTTTTCTGTTTATTACTTTAAGGCTTGAGACAATTATAAATAGCTTGTATTGAATCTCCATTGTGTGTTGAGTTGATTGCATTGTCAGAGTCCATTTCTCTCAGCCTTAAAAAAACAAATTACAATGATACCTCTACTTAAGAACTTTTCTAGATAAGAACCAGGTGTTCAAGATTTTTTTGCCTCTTCTTAAGAACCATTTACTACTTAAGAACCCGAGCATGGAAATTTGAGACTGGCATGAAGGCCTGGCGAGTTTCCTGCCATTCCCCCTTTAATCCTGGCCATCTTGGGCTTTTCTCAGCTGCCAGAGAAGCCTTTCAGTGGTGCTTAAGGAGGCTTTGGAAGTCCAAGAGCGAATGGAGCATTTTCCTTTCTCTGGGCACTTGGAGAGGGAATAAACCACTTCACTGTGGTGATTCCCTTGGGCTGCCTCCCATACACCCGGCGCAAGGTTGCCTCCCAGAGCATCTGGGTGCAGAAAGGCAAAAGGGGGTGTTTCGGCCAGGCCAGATTAACTCGGCTTCAGGCAAACTGAGGAGTCACTGCAGTGAAGAAAAGGCTCTGGCTACAAAGCGAGTGAGTGAGAGGAGAGGGGAGTCCTTTAGCATGGGAAGGAAGAAGAAGTAGGTAGCAGCAGCAGCTGCTGCCACCTTTCGTCAAAGGAGCAGGAGGTTCCCTCGTCTCACCCGTCTGGGTTTTTCTCTCTGGTACACTGTATGGGAGATAGCCTCACGCCGGGTGTATGGGAGGCGCGTGCTCCTCCTCACCGCCTCACAATCCCTCTTTTTTAATATATATATATATATATATATATATATATATATATATATATATATATATATATATTAATTTTTTCCTTTTTTTTAAGTACATAGTCATATTTACAGATGAATCTACATCATATATACATTCCTATTGACATTGTCTTCTAATTACTTTTAGATTTCTTGATGTTTTATTCCATTGCTTCTTTTAAGTTTCTTTTTTTTTGTCCATTGGTACCATTTTGTCCAGGTTTCATAATAGTCCGATTCTTTTCGATTATTAAGTTCCATTGTCAATCTGTCCATCTCTGCACAGTCGTATATTTTCTTGATAATCTCATTATCTTCAGGTATTTGCGGATTTTTTCCCTCTTTTTTTTTAAGCCTTAAAGTTTTGGATTTATTTTATTCCCCTCACCTCACCTTCTTCCTTTGGCAGCAACTGTCGTCCTCCTCTTCCTCCTCCTCCCACCCAAATTCCAAGCTTTTATTTCTTTCCTAATGGGTTTGCACACATTATTTGCTTTTACATTGATTCCTATGGGAAAAATTGCTTCTACTTACAAACTTTTCTACTTAAGAACCTGGTCATGGAACGAATTAAGTTCTTAAGTAGAGGTACCACTGTACTACATTCTTTGGATTTCCACTTTGCCCCAAACCTCATTCTCTCTAGGCATTTTACCAGGGGGGTGGGAGTTGCAAAAGGCCACTTACTGATTGTATGGTACCTATGGGTACATCAACACTGCTTTATCAACTGTACCTCTTCTGCACTGATAAAGTTCATATCTAAGAAAAATCTGCCCAAATTGAATTAATTTAGCAACTTTTGGAAAAGGATTCAGTTTGAACTGTAGGCAACTAGGGAAACAATGGCCATTTGCTTTTCTTTATATGGGTGGATCCTACTGTATCCCCCCTGTGCACAAGCGGAAATAAAGCAACACACACACGCACACGTTGGATTGATTAATTATGTGCAATCAAGTTGATGTTGATTCGTAGCAATCACATTGATAATTTCTCTAGGATCATCTGAGACCAATGAAGCCTCAGTTTCCGCTGTAACTGAGTTCATCCAGCTTCCTGCTGATTGTCCTTTCCCTCCCACATCCTCCACCTTTCTATCTTTCCCAGCATTATAGACTTCTCCAGGGAGCTAGGTTTTCACATAATATATACAAAATATAATAATTTGTGCCTGGAGTGAAAATTCTGAATTGATTTATTCTGTTTACTTTTGGGGGGGGGGGGTATCTGTGGCATTGTCCAAATTCTGTCGAATTTTCTCATTGTTCAAAAGTGTTGATAGTTTTTTTAAAAAAATCTTACTTGTTCAGAGTCCAACTTTCACTTACATAAAATGTTATAAGGGAAACCATTGCTTACAAGATTTTGATCAGCTACCACCACTACTACTATTTTTGAATAATAATAAACATGTTTCTTGAAGAAAACCAACTGCTGAGGCGGTCCTGTGAGAAATAATAATAATAATAATAATAATAATAATAATAATAATAATAATAATTTATTAGATTTGCATGCCGCCCCTCTCCGAAGACTCGGAGAAAGTAAAGCACTTTGGAACAAAACCAGGAAGGGAAAACAGTACAGGAGGAAAACATGGCCAGAGGGTTTTTTTTATATTTATTAGATTTGTTGGGTTGCATTAGGTTGCATTTGCAATGAGTCAGAAGTAAATAAACAACATTGCCCTTCAAAAATGTTGCTGTCTCATTATAGTAATTGATGAACTAGGAAATATGAATAAGTCGTATAACTAAAGTCTGTGTACTCAAGACGTATTAGATTCAAGGGAACAAACTGTCAATTGACTTACAATTATTTCTCTAGTGACCATTCAAAGTTACAACAGCATTGAAAAAAGGTCTTACAATCCTTCCTCCTTATGAGCATTGCGGCATCCCCATGGATACATGGACAAAATGTGGGTGCTTGGCAACCAACACATATTTACCATGGTTGCAGTATCCTGGGGGGTCACATGATCACCATCTCTAATATTCCCAGCTGGCTTCCAAGAAGCAAAGGCAATGAGAGAGTCCGTGGGTTTTTTTAATGATTGTGTGTCATAAAATTGGATGCATTTCACTTAGCAACTGCCTTGCTTAGCAATAGAAATTCTTATCCCAATAGTCAAGGACTACCTGTAAGTATGAATCCAATCAATCAAAATAGAGCTGGAAGGGGCCTCTTCTAATCTAACCCTTTGCTCAAGCAGGAGACCCAGGGGTGAAATCCAGCAGGTTCTGGAGAATTGTAGCAGGAATTTTGAGTAGTTCAGAGAACCGGTAACGGAATGTCTGAGTAGTTCGGAGAACTGGTAGTGGAAATTTTGAGTAGTTTGGAGAACTGAAAAACACCATCTCCATTCCCAGTGTAGGGTGGGAATGGAGATTTTACAATATTCTTCCCCAGGAGTGGGGAAAGAATGAAGATTTTGCAGTATACTTCCCCTGCCATGCCCACCAAGCCTTGCCCACCAAGCCACACAACATCCATCAAGCCACACCCAAAGAACCGGTAGTAAAAACAATGGGATTCATCACTGAGGAGACTCTATACCTTTTCAGTCAGGTAACTATCCAGTCATTTTTGTTAAAACCTCCATCTACAACGTCTATTGGTTAATTATCCCCACTGTTAGGTAGTTTCACCTTAATTTTAGGTTGATTATCTTCTTGATTAGTATCCATTCATTGCTTCTTGCCTTTCATCTGGTTCTTTGGTAAATAAGTTGACACCCTCCTCTTTGTGGCAACCACTCAAATACTGGAATGCTGCTGTCATGGCATCCAAATGTGGGGTGGTTATGTCTGATTTGCTTGACTGATTTTAACATATTGGGGCTTTAGTTTGTAATTCTTAATTAATTAGATATGTTATGTATTGTTTATATTGTTTCTTGTGAGCCACCCCGTGTCTTCGAAGAAGGGCGGCATATAAATCTAATTAATAATAATAATAATAATAATAATAATAATAATAATAATAATAATCATTAGTTCTTCTTTTCCCTAGACTAGCCAAATCCAAAGTTTTATTATGTATGTTTTATTATATCAAATATAATAAAATTAAGGGAAGAAACTCCAGGCATTACATTTTCCTTGCAGATACTGAGTGTACAATGTGGGGTGTTGCAATAGAAGCCATAAATCTCCATTTCTAGCTAATTTTAAGTGCGGTATTAAGATGTGATTTGGAAAAAAAAGTTTTCTTGATATAAATCTACCTATAAAAAATCCTCTTGCAAGTGGATTTTAAAAGACGTTCATGGGATACATTGTACACTCTTATTTTTCAAATTCCCTTGAAAGCCAAAGAAAATGTTATTCCAAATAATAGAAAAGAATCACATAGTTTCCACAAGACAATAGCTTGCTTTGCCAATAAAATGTAGATTGTATCATGTCTGCAGAAAGAACAAAATGTTCACCTCCCTGTGTATGTTTGTAACTACATGTACTTTTATGATCCCAATCAAAATAATTAGGATCAATGTGATATGAACAAGAGGCATTCCATTGTCCTTATAACATCTATTCAAAAAAGCAACTATCAGACCTCACACAGTCAATCATAACTGGGATTCCATAGGTGATTAAGCTAATGACTTCAAGTAAATTATTGATTTCAAAGAATGACTCTGAATTCAACTTAGTTGAATAGTAAGAGATAAATTTAGACAATTTATTCAAATCATCACTAGGTATTTAGGTTGCTGTGCTTTCATCTCTGGGACATCATTCCAGAAAATAGGATTCTTCAGATTTGCCCACCAGAGATTTATTCATTTTATTTGTATTTATTTATATTTGTCAAACAATTATAGTATGGTAATTTGTATAAATTAATCATTGGAAAAGTAATGATAGAAGACAATAGAACAGTAGGACAGGGATGGTAGGCATAATGGTATGCTCATGCACGTCCCTTGAAATATGGCTATGACTTTAAAGAAGGAAATACAACTTTCAAGCTTTATTTCCACCTTGCTGTCAACATATGATGACTGACATTCTTCAGGTGACAAATCTCCATTGATTCCGATGCTGCCAGACTGAGGTGGCACAGCAATTGGATATAAGAATATACTTCCAGAACACTATCGCCAAACCAAAGGATTGTTTTGCTATCTCTTGGACTGAGATAAAGTTTTGTTTTATGTTGCATGGATGTTGCCTATTTCTACAAGCTCTGGATGGCTAACAATATAAATGTATAAAGTACTGTTATAAACCCCATATAAACACCAAGATCAGGTATTGGCAGATTCATGCTTTGGGTCATGGCATCACACTCCTTCCCTAATGTGATCTGTATCTTTACAGTCTTCTGCAGCACTTCATTCTTGGTGCTTGGGTGAACACTGGTGCTACTTAACTAGGGAGTAGACCAGCTCAGCAGCTGCCTCCAGCAACATGGCAAACCCCTGAATTGGGGTGGAGACTAATCAAACTTACTGACTATTAATCCATTTTATGTAGTTTGGAAATGGAAACAATAAGATGCTTTTATGTAAGGCTACCAGAATACCATATTTTTTAAAAGCAAATTTCTTTCTATCGTTCTTCTCCAAAATAATGTTTTTATTACCCACCAAGCCCAGTTTTTGCTTATTTTGGATATGTCCATTTGCATTCGTGTGAATTTCTTTCTGAATAAATTTAAAATTAAGCTTTGAAAATGCACATGAGATAAAGGAGTGAGAAACAAAAAGTGAAGTTAACAATCAAAGCCCAAACTAATTGTTTTTAATTCATGATTGTGTAAACCCAATCAAGGTATTTCACAGCCTGGATAAATGTTTTGTTCTTAATTGATGGAAACAATTTCAGAATCTGTTCTATTGTCCTAGAAGCATATTCTATTTCATTTACATATAATTTGAATTAATAGTATGTTAATTTCACGCAACCAAGTAATAACATACTAATTAACTATGCCCTGAAACTTACTGTGCTTTTTATATAGAAGACTTGCTCTGGGTTGATCATCATACACTTTTTAAAGGGGCTTGGAACTCTGATGATGAAGATCATGGTAATTTTTCTTAAGATTGCCTAAATCTTCTTGGATAGGGTGATTAGATTAGATTTATTGGATTTATATGCCGCCCCTCTCCGCAGACTCGGGGCGGCTCACAACAATGGCAAAAACAGTACATAGTGACAAATCTAATATTTACCCATGTAATTGTCACAATTCTCACAGATTCCTTGCAACTATTTAATAGAAGGGGAGTGTATATTTGCCTAGCCAGTCTAGCCTAGCCATACTTAGGCTTATCCCATGATAGAAGAAAGAGAGAAAAAATAAATAAATAAATAAATAAATAAAAACTTACGACCACAATTGAGCACAAAATTTTAGTTGCTAAGCAGAAGTGTGGTTAAGTGAGTTTCACTTCATACATTTACTCAATTCATGACATTTCCTGGCTCTAACAGTGATGTGTAAGCTAGGGAAGAATATCTGAAGACATGTCTAATGTTCTAATGAACAGTAGAGGTTATGGTTAAATGTGTGGCAGAAAGTGGACTCTGGGTGTGTTTTTCCAAATGCAGTAAGCTAAGTGAGTGTGTAATTTTAGAAGAGCGCTCTCTCTCTCTCTCTGGGTTATGTCATCCCCGACGTACAATGTTTCATCGTTACAACAACCCGGGGACAGCTTCGAAGCCGCCGCCACCGCCGCCTCCTCCATTCGGGTGAAGGGATCTCCGCAGTGGGTGGTGGCTTCGGAGACTCCACAGAGACCCCCTCGCCCGAACGGAGACAGCGGCAGCTTCAAGGGACCAACAGCCGGTCCTTCTTGGTGCTGCATTGCTGCAGCCTCTGAGGCTGCCACCGTCGCCACCTCCGTTTGGGCGAGGGGATCTTCACGGTGGGCATCCTTGGATGCTACAGCAATGCAGTGCCAAGAAGGACCGGCTGTTAGTCCCTTGAAGCCAGTCCTTCTTGGCGCTGCATTGCTGTAGCCTTCAAGGTCACCCACCACAGAGATCCCCTCACCCGAACATTCAGCAGGAGGCTTTGCCGGCTGTTGGTTCCTTGAAGAAGCCGCTCCACCCACCGCTACCACAGTGTAAACCGGAATATTCGTGTAAATTGGAATATTCCAACTTACACCAAACTCGGCTTACGACGGGCTGTGGGAATAGATCCCCGTCGTAAGTCGGGGACTACCTGTACACATACAGTATATATAGTAGATAATGACAGAAATAGAGATAAATTACAGCCCATGTGGACCATAATAAATCATTTCTGAGAGTTGATGGATTAAAAGAGAGAATCTGCTTTCAAACGGAGTTACTTTTATTACAAAAATAATAAAAATATAAGGAATGCCTTAGGAGGCATATGAGATGCGTCATGGCAGCTAACAGAGAATATAAAAGACAATATGGAGAATCTCAACAAGACGGAAATGATACATGAATGATGTGGCAGGATTTTACATCATAATAGGAGGAGCTAATAAAATACACACACTCTTAACTATTTAATTCCCGAATAACTCTAAAGTCTCTGAATGTCTCTGGGGCTGTCAATACTCAGCATGACAGATAATGTATCTTTTTGTGTGCCTGTGTATAATATGTATGTACACATGTGGCATATTGTATCTTGTTGAGACCTTTGGGCAGTGGTGGGCTACGGGCCAGAATGCTAAATTGCACTTGCTGCCATGGCTCGTAAGTTCTTGTGGGGCCAGAGCAATTTTGCTGCTGTACCTGTGGAGGTAGCAAATTTTTTTTTGCTTCCACACATGCTGAAACACGGACACATCTGCGGCTCCATGCAGGATTTTGCTGCTGCCACAAGTACAGCAGCAAAATCACACTGGCCCTGTAAGAACGTATGAGCTGCGCCGGCGAACACAATTTAGAGTTCCAGCTCATAGTTCATAGCCCACCGCTTCTTTGGAGCAAGAAAAGGCCAGGCACCTAACCCTAACCCTTTACATGAGTGATGTCAAGTTGGCCATACCAACCCAGTCACCTGGGCATAAAGCCACTCCCAGCTTGTCACATGACTGCCAAACCACTCCCACCCAGTTACATGCCCATGAAGTCACACCCACCATCACAAGACCATCAAGCCAAGCCCACAAAATAAGCCATGCCCACAGACTGGTAGTAAAACCATTTGGAAGGCACCCCTAGATCAGAGGTATTCAGGGAAGGATAAGAGGGAGGAAGAGAAAGTAGAAAGAAAAGGAAAAGAGGAAGGAGAGATGTAGGAATGAAGGAGAGAGGGAGAAAGAAGGTAGAGGAAAGAGACAGAGATAGAGGGAGGAGAGTAGTATGAAATATAGAAGGAAAACAGATGGGAAATAAAAGTACAAAAGATGCAAATTTAAGATATTTGTTTATGGCATTTTGGACAGAAATGTATAATGTATGTTTTGATATTATGCTATATGTATGGATATTTATGTAAAGATGGTGAAAAAAAATAAAAAAATCTTTTTTAAAAAAGAAATGTTTCCATGTGTCTTTATCATCTCTATCTCAGGAAATCTGATTCATATATATTTGTGGAGCATAGGGCAGGAGATAGCTTATCAAGTTAAGAAACACCCAACTCTAAAAGATAGGTCAAAATATTTAAAGAGCTTTGAATTTTTTTTCTGGCCCATTGACTTCATCAGTTGACCTTTCCAATTTTAAAAAACCTTCTAAGAAAATAAAATAAAGGCCCTTAAAGGCTTCCTTGCTACTATTTTTTAAAAACTGCTTTATCTTAACCATGCACAAATATGCACAAGAGAAATATCTCAGTAATTAATATCCCAAAACTTCATCTATGTTGTCATTATGATGCATTAACATGACAGATCATCAGAGGGTTGGTAGACAGAAGATTCATTAAATCCTCTCCCCCATATTTTTAAGATAGTAGAAAAATATCAGTTGCTTGTCTAATTATTTTGTTAAATTAACGCCTTTGAAAGGAATTTTTAAAATCCCCTTTAGGTTCAGGAAATAGTTGCAAAATATTATTCCCTTTGAATCCATGTTAATTTTACAACATTATAAAAATTCAGAAATATTAAAAATGCATGGGAAGATATTATAGATTCTTCAACTGGGTTTACATAAGATCTCTGAAGAACAATTAATTCAAAGCTTCAAATACATATTTTAAAAACTGATATACAATTTTACAAAACCTCTCTCTGAATTTGTCTAAAAACATTCACTATGCTGACATAGCATTGCTTAGAATGTTTGCAATGTTGAATTGCTGCACAATCATGATAAAGAGAAACAGTGGATTAATATCATTAATAATTGTAGATATGTTTTCATAGCTTGGACTAAAATTGCTACAACTCCTGACCATTGACCATAATGACTAAGGTTTATGGAATTTGAAGCACACAGCATTGAAGGTAGAAAATTGTCCTCTGACTTTATTCATATATAACATAAGAAGGATCTCCCTGTACTCTGAATCCAATAATTTTGGCCTTCATCCAAATGAAATTATCTTGCTTAATAAGGAACATATGAAAATAGAACAAAGAGAGAAAATTCCATTGAAAATAACATATAGGTGATTTGTGAAGAATGTACTGCAACTATCTTAAGCCAATTCAAAATGTTTGTCTTTTAATGCATTCATAATAAGTCCAACTCAAGAATATATAATCTTTTTTGAACCACACTTAACCCTTGAAAAATAATGCAGAGAGTAATAAAAATGTCTAGGAAGTGGCTGGAAACAGAACAAAAAAACTGGATATGACTAGAACATACCGGTAATTAAGTTGGTTCAATTCCTTTTTAATTCAACATTGTTAGTATTACCCTGATTCCTCCAAACTAAGACATCCCCTGATAATAAGTCCAATCAGGCTTTTGAGTGCATGGCAATAAAGACAAGCTCTTATTTCAGGTTTCAAAAAAATATAAGGCAGGGTCTTATTTTTAGGGAAACACTAGCTAATTAGATACCATCAAGTCAGGTTCAATTCCTGACAATTTACCTGCCTAATTTGCCTCCAGTAACAGGTAGTAATTATTCCAAATTTTATTTTTTTCATGTATGCAATAATTTCCCCTTCAGTGACATGGGAAAAAAATGATAATCTGGTGACAAACTTTATAGGGACTCTTGGAACCTTGTTTAGGTTTTTGCCAGAGAACTAGCCTTGGAGTGTTGTAAAGATTTAAGTATAACTAGATTTCATGGATTCTTTTAAATCTCTTACTCCTTCTTGCTAAGGATTCAGATCTGACTAGATCTTCTTGCCTGGACTTTTCTGAAATTATCTAAACAAATGACAATATCCTATTCTGCCTCAATGAGACTGTTTACCTCACAAACAAACATTGTGATTCCTCAAGGAAGTGAAGAGCCTTCAGAAGTGTATTACGCCACCTCAGAGAACACTCACAGAAACTCCTGTTGGTAGATGAATTGAAACAGTGGAACCACTATATTCCTCAGAAGTGGAGCACCACTTGATTTCAAAGAAGAGGCTGAATGGTTGTTAAAAACAAAGTGCCTCTTTGAAGATCCATTCAGACCTAATCCAATTGACCTCCAGTTTTTTTTTTTAAAGGATTATTAGTTCTGGAAGTCGATATGAAATACACTCATAAAGATTGAATTGTTTTCTGTAAGAATCCTATGAAATGGCATTAGTAGCTGATTGAGAAATCTGAATTTCTATGTGATGCATGGCATCTATGTAATATATCAGAATATGCCAAGTCTTCACTAATATCCTTAAAAGAAAATCAATTTACCAGAGTGCATAGTGCATAACATTTTTCCCCACTTACGACCACAAAAATAGCCTGCGTACATGGAAGTTTCAGATCTCAACATATATTTAGTACTTGAATTAAGAAAAGGGAAGTGAAGTGAAGATCTCTTAGTTTATTATAGTTGTAAGGTAGTTCCTATGTAAGAATATGAAATGATTTTGAATTAGATGAAAGAGATATGTAGTCAGAACCGTTTTCAAGCACACTATGAGAACAAGAGTTCTTTTCACTCTTCACTCTTATCTATCTATCTATCTATCTATCTATCTATCTATCTATCTATCTATCTATCTATCTATCTATCTATCTATCTATGGTGAGCTCTATGGTCTATTTGACTCTAAGAGTTTAAACCAGTGAGTGTTATTAAATAATAGGTTCCAATCTATTAATAGAGAAGATGGAACACTCAGATGATGACATTACTATGTTCTTTCTGTTACAATTGGTTCTTTGTTTCTGTTGCTGCAGTAACTTCTGTTTGTAGCAATAATTAGAGGTGCTTGTATATTTCAGGGATTGTTTACACAGTGTAATCTGTGCAGCCAATGAAGGGGAGAGCTGACTGAGCCTGACTTCCTGCTTCTATCCCCCTGAAGTGACCAAACAGGATCAAGGGGAAAGTGTAAACGTTTTCATTCCAGGAGACATGATACTGTAAATAGACGAAGAGACTTTCAATTTACCTTTTGTAAAAAAAGAAAAACTTACTTTTTAGGGTGGGAAACGTTTGATGCAAGTGGTGGAATGGGCAAAGGAAAAAAATGCCCCTCACTGAGACATTATCTTTGCTTATCTGTTGCTTATAAAGAGCATGTTCTCTCTATCTCCTAATTCTCAGCTGCTGGCATCTTCCCCTCTTAATAATGTTCTGGAAGTGTGTAAATAGTTGGCTATTCTCCCAGGCCTTGGAGTAGGTTGCTTATAGAGCTCCTGTTGGTTGTGTTTACAGACTTTGGTTTGCCCATGTGTATATGACTTTTTTTCTTACTGTTTTTAAATTGTAAGCCACCCAGATTTATTCTGGAGGAAATTGGCCTCTCAATCATCATCATCTTCTTCTTCTTCATCATCATCATTGCAACTAACAAGGTGAGAACAGGTAACATACATTTTCTTTCCTTATGATTATTAAATCAAAAGACTTGGGCAATAGGACAGCTAGGTGTCAAGAATATTGCTGACATTTATATTCCTGAAGAAAGAAAAGCCTAGTCCCATTTTAAGTAAGTGAATGTAATCTCTCAAATTTCCATTGAAATAGATAAAATTCCAAAGGGCAAATGAAGATACTGTTTGATCTAAGACCATGATAAAACAAGCCCTGGGGGAAAGAGATGCAAGTCTTGTGAAGAAATTATGGATCTTAACAATGCTAGGTGGGAGGAGAGGATAACCCTGTATCAGTGGATAAAAATTTCCCTTGCCAAAAATGCTTATTAATATTACTTTACTTATGTTTTCTATTTCTATTCTGCAGTGATTAATTCCATATATTTTGAGATAATGGATACATTGGTATGTAAAAGAATGTCTCACTGAAAGCTCACCTTGGTATATGCCAAGAGCCCACAACATCTAAAGATTGGCATGGAATAGTGGAAAAGTGGTGCCTCATTTTGCTTTCGGTCCAAGTAGTTAAGGAATGCCTCTGAAAGGAGGTTCTGTTGTATCAGAACAAGAGTTTTAGCTTTTGAGATTGCTCTTACACTTTTTTCTAGAGGAAAACAAATCTGAAGAATTCTCTTGGGGACTGAAATTAATTTACTTTTGGGTGGGGGGATAAAACAGCCTGTGATGTGGGGCAAATGGTAACATAAATTAAAATGGTGAAACATGAAACTGTAATTCAATGTTAACTTGAAATATAGCCAACATGTAGTTAAAATACAGCTTCAGGCAAGAGCCAGCTAAACATGTTGCTTCTAAGTTAGAGATACAGGTCCAATGAGGCAGGCTTTGATAGAAAAACACAAAGTGAAATCGCCCTGCTGAAATTAAACAATTTTGGATCTGCTGAGCACCTGGATGGAAGACCACATGGAATCACTATATAGCAGGTAGTTTTGAATTCTTGAGTGGAAATGCAGGAAATTATACCTCAAATTAAAACTGCTCTTTTCAAAGATGGGCTGATAATTGGTTATTGCTCAGTATATTTTAAAAATTGATAGCTTTTCAAGATAATCCAGACAGAAAAGCTCAAGCCATAAGGTTAAAACTAAGGCTACCTTTATTTTAAGTTACAGAAATGGAATCTTTCAAGTATAAAAGCACTTCTCCCCCTTATTTTCGTTTTCCAAAAAATTAGGAAATATCTGTTCCTGTGCCCCTTTTCCTTCTGAGGGATGAGGTTCTGTTTGCATGATTGTCTAAAATGCCATTCTCCTTCTCTCTAAGGTTATCCCTCCATTTTTAAAGGAAAAATATAGAGAGATGGATTTATAGTATACTTGGAAATATAAAGTAAAAGCAATCACTTTGCATTTTAAATTGTGCAGGCTATCAATATCCATTTAATTGAACCATGGTGGAGCAGTGGTTAGAGTGCTGCACTGCAGGCTACTTCAGCTAACTGATAGCTATAGTTCAACTGTTCAGATCTCACCACCGGTTCAAGGTTGACTCAGCCTTCCATCCTTCTGAGGTGGGTAAAATGAGGACCCAGATTGTTGGGGGCAATATGCTGGTTCTGTAAACCAGAGGGCTGTAAAAGCGTTAGAGAGGGCTGTAAAAGCATTATGAAGTGGCATATAAGTCTAAATGCTATAATGCTATTAATACATGAGTCTAATTTAAGAATGACAATATATGGCTCTGGACTAATTTCATTTGACAATCTTTTATCGGACAGGCTTTTGCCAGGAGCGAGTTCTGATATATTGGTTTGGAATGAGATAGTTTTGAGGAACCAAAATTAAAATTATTTATTTTTGGAGGGCCAAATGGTGATGAGGGAAGGAGGGAACAACTTGATTAAAAAAAAAACACCTATGAGAATACAGGCAGTCCTCAACTTGTGACCACAATATAGCCCAAAATTTCCATTGCTAATCAAGACAGTTGTAAAGCCGATTTTTCCCCATCTTGTGACATTTTTTGCCACTGTTGTTAAGTGAATCATTGCAGTTGATAACTGAGTAACACAGTTAAGTGACTCTGGCTTCCCCGTTGACTTGCTTGTCAGAAGGTTACAAAAGGGGATCACATAACCCTGGAACACTGCAGCTGTCATAAATATGAGTCAGTTTGCCAAATGTCTGAAGTTTGATCATGTGACCCTGGAGATGTTGCAATAGTTGTGTGAAAAACAGCCGTAAGTCTCTTTTGCACCAGAAGCGGAGTGAAAACACGGACACAGAGCTAGATTTTAAATTGGCTCACTTTTATTAAATAAATATAACTTTATTTAATTAAACAACAAAACTGGGATCTGCAGAGGTCAACTAAGAATTTTGGGGCAGAAATGATGTCAATAAACGTTCTTGGGCAACTATGTGCGTAGCTCCTTGCTGATCCAGGTGAAGGGGACCACACCCTCACCTGGATCTAAGCCATGCCACGCATGTGGGAGGTCTTGCCATCCAATCCCAAACAGGCAATTGGTTGAGGCAAGACCCAATCGCTCAGGCCGGTTTATGACACCATGAGCTCTTAGAGAGAGTCTGCCAATCATCCTCAAAGATGCCCAAAGGAGACCACGAGTTGCTAACCACTTCCCAATTTCTGCCCCTAACCTGCCTACCCAGTGACCAAGGTAAGCCAAATTAACCAAATCAAAACTATATGCGAAGTACCCCCTAACCATCCATCCCACACTACAGTGTGGAATAGGTAAAAAAACATATTTTATTTCAGAACATCAAAACAATATTTAGAAATGGCTCATGCAGATACCTATCTAATTCACTGAAATATAAGAAAGGTGAAGAGGGATAGCTTAAATAAGATTTCCAAAGGTATGGTATAAGCAGGGGTGGGCTGCTGCCTGGACATGGGGGAATGCAGTGGGATAGCTAAAATGGGGCTCCACCCCAAGTGGAGAAAATGTAGGGCATCCTGCATAAGCCACACCCACAGTGTTGTAGCAAAAATTTTGGTAGTCCTTCACTGGGTATAAGACAGTAGTTTCAACTGATAGAGGGGGTAATGGATCCCATTTTTTTCACTTTTGTAAAATGCTCTAAAAAACCCTATCCAGGTTTGTTCCAACCACTTCTCATAGGCATACAACTCTTGGCAATTTCATGTCAACCTGGAAGGCACAAGCTTCATTGCTGTAGCATTATAAGATGGAATAGCTTCCTCATACAATGAAGCCGAGGATTGGGGAGTAACCATGAAGTTTGGAAGATGAACTTGGGTTAGCTTTGTAAGTTTCCTGCCTCTATACGTTAGCCTATTGCCTCCAGATTTAAACAAACCCTATCAGGTTTAGCAGAGAAAATAAAAAGGGATAGGATACACCATCTTGCCTTTCAATGTCGGCAGCAAATCTCATGGGGTGGCCCTACTCTCCTATTGGTGAGGACAGCCAACTCTAGGGCAAGATGAACAAATTATGAGGCAGCCCAGTGGTATCCATTTAGTGTCCCTTAGAATCTCAAGAATGAGAAACTTTTGGGATAGACTGTGTGTGGTGGGTTTAAGGGGCAAACAGATGTTTATGACATCTCTGTCCCTCCTTAATATCCTCGAACCTCCTCCTAGTCCCCATACACTTTTGAAATGGAACTCTTCTAGATAGGCTGAACATGGCTCTTGAACTGACAGATTGCTTCCGTGCGCAATTCTTCGTTACAGAATCAGGATTGTACACACTGTTCAAAGTGCCACTTTGTAGTATATTCCACTTAATAAAGGCTTTGCCTATTGCATAAATTATTTGAAGCCCAAAGACAACATTGTTCTCCAAGGCCTATTTTATTGTTCAAGCTTACTTGTTCTGCGCGGCCTATATCTCACGCACATTACAGATTTCCATGTGCATTTCAAAACAAAAGTAATAACACAATTGTCTCACATAACACGTGTTCCCAATGGAAATTAAAATGCATACTTTTCTCATCATCCTTTATTTAACAACTGGGAGGATTTTAATATTTGAAACTCAGCATGAAAATTGTCAGGAAACATCATGATGCCTTCTGAGATTTTAAATTCAACTTTCATTGTTTTCCTTTCATTTCAGGTGAGTGTTTGTTTTCCAGCCAAGTGGCTGTATCCTGTGATGGAATGATAGCTAATGGGATTTTCTGTGATGATTCCTCAGTCAATTATAACACCAGAAGACTGGGGCAGATGGATGTGAAGCCATCCCCCGTGAAATCATAGGGATTTATAATTGCAGTGAACAAAGTAAACCACCTAGGTTCCTGTAAAAGTGAAGATACTAAAAAAACCAACAACCTGGGCAAGGAACTTAATGAGGAATGGGAGGGACATCTCAGTGGTTCAGCTTATTATTTCATACCCCACTCAATTTCTCTACCAGGTCAGGGCTAAATTGCTGTCTAATTCCATATATTTTGAGATAATGGATACGTTGGTATGTAAAAGAATGTCTCACTGAAAGCTCACCTTAGTATATGCTGGTCTAGACCAGTGTTTCCCAACCTTGGCAACTTGAAGATATATGGACTTCAACTCCCAGAATTCCCCAGTCAGCAAATCTTCAAGTTGCCAAGGTTGGGAAACACTGACCTAGACATCTGCAGCCCTGATTAAGTAGCCCTGCCTTTCACACATTAAAATCTTGATTCTGAATGGAGAGAAAGAACAGCCATTTGTCAATTTCTAAATTCAGCAGCCATATTAGATTTATCCTCAAAATGTAACCTTACATAACTTTTTGGGAATAACTCTTGACATCAGGCGTGAAAGATCAGGTCTAAATGTGAAGATTCAAGACCTATACACACAGGAATATTCTCAAATAACAGAGTTTGGTCAATGGAATTCAACGAAAGCTGGACTTACTTTGTTTGTGGCTCAGAGGTGCATTCCTGCCAGTATGAACTGGTTCTATAGAACTGGTAGTGGGACTTTTCAGTGACCCAGGCCTGCCACCCTCCCAAACCAGATCTCTCGGCAATGCCTATGGTGCCACCATCTTGTTTTTTTGCTTCTACGCATGTGCAGAAGCTGGTTTTTACTACTTCCTGACACATTTTTGCTTCTGTGCATGCACAAAAACTGGGTTTTTAGCATTGTGCATTTGAACCCATGCAAAGCATGCCCGGACAATGTATCAGGAAGCGAACTGGCAGCTAGGTAATCCAGAACCCATCCCTGTAGGAATTCTAAACAGATATCTCTTTTAACTCCACCCTCAGGTTCTGCAACTCTTTCCCCAGAATCTGAGGCCAGTTCTATACAATTCTGACCATAGTTTACTCAACTCCTACCGTAGTATTTGACATAGAATTAGTATACTGTGTGAATCCAATGTTGTTGTAAAATCTGCAGTATGATTGAATATAATATGACCTAATAAAGGCCCCTGTTTATATCATTTACTAATTGATAGTACTTAGGCATTGTGTTAAAGAAAATTTAAAAATAAATTTTACAATGAAATAGAATTTTTTTAATTTTTTTGTAACCTTTTGAGTAAGAGAAAAAACAACACACAAGTTTTAAAGTTTCTTGTCTCCTTAGGGCATTAGGGCTCTCTATCTCTATCTCTGTTTATGTGCTTAGATTAAGAAAAAACATTGCTTATAGTCTACCTATTGTGTAGATGAAGTTTAGCAAAATATATTATCTGAATAAAATGATTATTTATTACAATTCTGCTTCTGGTTTGCAAGAAGGGAGGGAGGGAGGGAAAGAGAGAGGAAGGAAGGAAGGAAGGAAGGAAGGAAGGAAAAGGAAGGAAGGAATTTACCACTTAAGGATTTACATCTGGAGACATCTTTATAATCTCTTACATTTGTTATTCCTCTATGCAACAATAAAACATTTGGCAAAGAACCAAGTCCATTTTAAAAAAATATTGGGAAGATTTTTCTTAAACAAAGTTTGTGGGTATCTTAATGTATACAGTCAGATTATTGTACAAATCTCTGACATGTTCTCCTTAAAATTTTACTATGAGAAATGGACATTTGTATGCATTCCTATCAGTTCTCATGCACCCAATATTTCCATTTGTCATCAGGTTAATCAAATCACTAGTTTTAATATATTTTGCAATTAATTAGAACAAATTGCAATAAACAAATATAATTTTGTTACTTGAAACACATCAGCTTTCATTTTAATGGCTGATCAATTGATGATCCGCAGTTGGACTTGTTTTTTGTTGATTGCATTTTTTTTATGTTAAAGATTTTCCAATATGCATTATACAGCAAACTGTTTATCACTTTTAATCAAAGAATAATTCATGTATCATGAATTACATTAACACAATCTTGGTTTCTATGATGTGATATGCAGTGCCAGAAAGGAAATCTATAAAACACACTGTTCCTCAGTCCTTTCGCTAAGAAAATAAAATCAAGTCATAGAGAGAGAGATTAGACCAAGGTATAAAGTACAAGACCAGAGTCATGTAGGGCTTTCAAATGCCTTGACTACAACTCACAAAGCATAATATTGCCATATATGGCTAAAGAAGCAATCATTCAATGCAGGAGAGATGCTCATGTTAATTGCATTTACAATATCAAAAATAAATATAATCCATTGACTCTTAACTCTCTATGCTAAATGAAAATGGATATTAAGACATCTCCTTATAATGACAGATGGCAATCAATCAGGAACATTATTTTGAATGGCCTAATAGCAGATTTAGGTATGGTCTCCTTTTTTGCGGTAATTAGCTACAATTATTATAAACCTGGGGAAGAATACATACAGTATCTTTAGATCAAAAGAGAGCATAACAGAACAAAGTTTCTTTAGTTCTTGTTTCAAACCCCTTTTCCATCTGAGACAGTTTGATGAGGGTTTTTTTTAATCTATACTCATCAGAAGACATAATACATAACAGAAATGTTATGATCAATAACTTTTCTGCTATCATTCACCAGAATCATTGTTCACTTTCAATTAAAATTCCAATTTCAAACAATTGTTTAAAACTAACTATGCTAGACTTCAACTTCCACAATACCATTGGTTTCTTCTGAACCACAGTAACCAGGTAAGATTGAATATAAAGACTGTTTAAAATTCTATTTAAAATATCTGGAAAAATGGATTTGTAATTGGGAAAATTTCAGTAAAGCTTGGAATGCAATGGACTTCTTTGGAGCTTATTTTTCCTTTATTGTAAATTCACAATTTATAAAATTATTGTGAGTACTGCATGCTGGAGATGCCCAAAGGGTTAAATATACTTCCAATATTTATTTATTTTATTTATTTAATTGGATTTGTATGCCGCCCCTCTCCTCTGGCTCACAGCATATATAAAAACAGAACAATAATGTAATCCAATTAATACTACAATTTAAAAACAATTAAAAGAAAAAAAATTAGCCAAACAATTAACTTATTAACCAAACATTCAGCAGTCATACTTAAGGCATTCAGTGGTCAGAGGAAGATCTTAAAGTCCCCAAGCCTGGTGGCAAAGATGAGTTTTCAAGCTCTTTCGGAAGGCAAGGAGGGAGGGGGCAGTGAGAATCTCTGGGGGGAGTTGATTCCAGAGGGCTGGGGCTCCCACAGAGAAGGCTCTACCCCTAGGTCCCACCAACTGTTGGCTTGTCTCGGTTAGCTAGGCTATGAAACCTTCAACAATACCGAGCAGAGAATTTTAACAGAGCGTGGATGTGTGATAAAGCCAAGACACAGACTTAGTTAAATAAGTATTATTTACAGGTCACTGGGATTCGTGCGGCAGAAGGCGGTCTCGGAGATAATCTGGTCCTGTGCCATAGGTCTGCTTTATAGGTCATAACCAACACTTTGAATTGTGCCCAGAAACTAATCGGTAGCCAATGCAGTCCGCGGAGTGATGGTGAGATGTGGGCATTTCTTGGAAGGCCCAAGACTGCTTGCGCTCAGGAATTTTGGGGCCCCATACAGCCTAAGTGTCTACCCCCCGCCTTTTTAAAACTACTTTAAGTTGCCAAGCCACTCCATCCCCCGGGGATCATTTCCCGCTTTACGCCAAGTGAGGTGGTCCCATAGGCCAGTGTTTCCCAACCTTGGCAACTTGAAGATATCTGGACTTCAACTCCCAGAATTCCACAGCCAGCGAATGCTGGATGGGGAATTCTGGGAGTTGAAGTCCAGATATCTTCAAGTTGTCAAGGTTGGGAAACACTGCCATAGGCTATTTCAGGAACTGGCTTAAGCCGATTGTGTGGACTCGTCCAGGAGAAAGAAAGAAGCGGGAGCAGCGAGGGAAAGAAAGAGCCTCCTGGCATCGGTCAGGCGGAGCTTGGGTTATTTACGGCTCCTTGGCACTTCTCCCTTCTTGGAAGGGGCCTTGTTGACAAAACCATGTGCTTTCTAGCAAGGGGAGAGGGGAGGGGGATCCCACACCCGGCAGCCACCAGCGAGGAGCTGGAAAAGACGAGGGGAGAGAAAAAGCAGGGCACCAGCAGTCGGGCGGGTGTCTTGAGGGGGCACTCCCATCTGGAAGGAAGGGAAGAAAGGCGAGGGTGAGCTAAGAAGGAAGGAAGGAAGGAAGGAATTGTAAAAGGGGTGATCAAGAGAGGAATGGGTGAATGAATGGACGGTGGGTGGTAAGGAAGGAAGGAAAGAGGGAAAGGACCAGAACAGAGGAAGGGCGCAAAGGAAGCAAGGAAAGGTGTGAAAGGGGAGAGTAAGAGAGGAAGGAGTGAAAGAAGGTAGTGAGGGAGGAAAGAAGGGAGGAAGGAGAAGGAAAGCAAGAAATGGAGGGAGGGAAGGAAGGAAGGAAGGAAAGAAAGAAAGAAAGAAAGGGGGAAGGGACAGGAACAGAGGAAGGAAGCAAGGAAACTTATGAAAGGGGAGAGTAAAAGAGGAAGGACTGAAGGAAGGGAGGGAGGAAAGAAGGTAGGAAGGAGAAAGAAAAGAAGAAATGGAGGGAGGGAAGGTAAAAGAGAAAGAAAAAGAGCAAGAAAGCAAGCAAGAAAGCGAAAGAAAGAAAGAAAGAGAATGAAAGAAAAATAAAGAGAGGAGGAATGAAAGAAATGGAGGGAGGGAAGGAAGGAGAGAAAGCAAGAGAAAGAAAGAAAGAAAGAAAGAAAGAGAAAGAAAGAAAGAGAGAGAATGAAAGAAAGCAAGAAAAAGAAAAAAAGAATGAAAGAGCAAGAGAGCAAGAGAGAAAGAAAGAGAGAGAGAGAGAAAGAAGGAAGGAAGGAAGGAGAGGGAGGGAAGGAGGGGGAGAAAGGAAGGAAGGAAGGAAGAAGGAAAGAAAGAGAAAGAAAAAAGGAAAGAAAGAAGGAAGGAAGGAAGGAAGGAAGGAAAGAAAGAAAGAAAGAAAGAAAGAAAGAAAGAAAGAAAGAAAGAAAGAAAGCAACTCCAAAGAAAGGCTCACTGAGCAGATGCATGAAAAGAGGGACCGGGAGCTCCACTTGCCTCCCCCTCGCCCTTCCCACCCTCCGTCCTGGGACAGCCGCCTGCACACACTTACCTGCTCCCAGTGCCAGCAGCAGGAAGGCAAACAAGCAAGCCGGTGCCTGCCAAAAAGAAGCCATTGGCTCCAGGCGGCCGGCGGTGTTCATGCCCCCCCAACCCCCAGCCCAGCACCTCCGGAGGCTGAAAGGTGTGGCTCTCTTGCCCTCGCAATCCGGGGGGGGACACAAGGCCAGTGGAGAAGCTGGCCAGGCTCAGCCCTCTCCTGGCTTCCCCAATTGCGCTTCCCCAGCAGCGCGACTTGGCTTCTGGAGGGCCGAGTCACCCCCGCGGTGGTTCCTCCTTCCACATCTGCCATCGGGGCTCCCTGCCTGTCTGCCAGCCTCCCTGCCTTCTTTCCTCGCGGGGTTGGGAAGAAAGGTGCGGGCTGTGGTCAGAGAAGCTCCTCAGAGGCGGAGTTCGGCGAGGTGTCTCTGGTCCTTTCGCTCACCTTGGTGCGCTTTTCCCCATCGCAATCAGTGTTGGAGAGTTCTTGGCGGGCCCCCCCATTTTTCAATTTGGCCGGGCCCCTGACGCCAGTCCCAGTAGTACCGGCCTATCAGCGGCCCTGCTTGCGCGGCTGCATTTTGGACAAGTTGAAGTTTCCAAACACTCTTCAAAGGTAGCCCCATGTAGAGAGCATTGCAGTAGTCGAACCTCGAGGTGATATGATTTTAGAAAAGGCAATAATGAATTCAGATAATGCATGTCTGTAATATACAGTATATTGCCATACAGTTATGTTAAATGACACAGCAATGGTTCAGCTTAGCTATCAATAGACTGATTATGCTTCAGTAGTTGCTGGATGTAGAACATATAGGGCATCTGTGATGGACCGATCATAACACGGATAAATTTCCAGGATAAATGAGTGATCACTATCAAGTTATGAATTATGGAATGTGGTTTCTGCTAATAGATCCTGTCCTCCATGGTAGTCCTTCAATAACCACAACCACCACAACAAAAGGTGTTGTGGGGGGAAAGGGAGAGACAACAAGTTCTTGATTACTCTCACTTTCTCCTCAGTAGTCAATCCATGGAGCTTCTAATTGTGGAAATGAAACACTTATTAATGGATGAAAACAGAAAGATGTTCAAATCCAGGAAGTTGTACATAAGAACAGATCCACTTTGCTTAGAAAACAAAACTGAATTGATGTTGCATTTAGGAAAAGGATCGTTCCTAATTTTTCCTAGTTGATACTAGGATCCTTTACAGTAACCCTTAAAATGCATATAAAACCAAGCATCTTTTGAATAAGAGATTAAAGGTTGCTTTTTAAATGTGGACAAAATTTCTCTTCCCTGTTTGTTAATTATTTATATTTCATAATTTATTTTTTCCCCTCAGATTCTTTAAAAAAAATACAAATCCTGCTAATCTAAATCTCTTTAATAATAAGGCTTTTTAAAAAGTCTTATTAGATAAGATGGCACAAAAAGCATGGCTTTTTCAATTTTGAACAGAAGAAGGTATGCATACCTTCTTTCCCTGTATTACCAGGATGTTGATCATCACCTGCAATATCTTTCATATAAATTCTAGTATAAATCAGAGCCTTAACTATCTTCATAGGTCCCAGAATAAGTGGAGTAGGTGTTGAGGCTGTGCATACTTCTGCTGCTTCAGATAAAAGAGACTCACATTCTGGATTGTGGATTAGTATGATTGTCATCAGACCCATCTATCCATATTCACAAAAAGTCTTGGAAGTTTAATATTTATATTTATTTTAGTTTGACTTGACTTGAATCATAAAAGGAGAAGCGAAGACTCAAGGAGCCTGTTGCTGAAATGAACTTGATTTTTTTCCCTTGAAACTTGGGTTCATGACAGCTTTTTGTTGAGTAGGACATTAGCCTTTTGTAATTTATTGCTTTTAGATTAAATCTGGGGAAACTCAATATTGCAGCTGAATGATTAGAGCAATACCCCTTAGAGTAATAAATTTTCTTTGGTGCTGTGCATCTCCCGATCTTGTTTCCCTTCTAATTACATTTACATAAATGATATTCTGTAAAATTAAATTAACATTCCAACTGTTACACAGGCAACAAGAGACAAAAATAACTTGCAAACCAGAAACTCTTAAGAAAATATTGTGTTTTTTTTCCAATGAATCCTAGTTATCCCTGAAGTGACAACAATACAGCTGCCCAGTATTTTTAGTCAATAACCAATTTAGGAGCTTTATTATTGGTTTTGGAGAGCCTAGATTTCCTGAAACCTTTATTAAATTAAACATGGTTGACAGGGAGCATTAGGTCATTCAAACTTTGCCTATCTATCTTTTTATGTACATCTCCTGTTGGCTTTTCCAATTTGACCCAGCCTTCATAGAGATTTTTCAGAACCTAAGATTGCTTTCTCAAGAATAAAGCAAAATGTAAAATCTTGAGGCCCTATAGCCATAGGCAGCTATGCGAGACTTCCAAAAATTGTTGCCAAGTTGTCATTTTTGACAAGAAAGTAGGGTGGGAAACTTAAATAGATGAATAGGAATCATTGCAACCAACTTTAATAAAAATGAAATTTAATCGTATCAAATTTAGTTTTGTTCTGACACACTACACACTACACACTAAAGTGTATGATTTCCCTAGCAGCCCACAGATAAAATATAACACTGAGGTTTCTACCTTAGAAGGAATGTAAACCTTCATTAAGAAAACTACTTTAACTTTAAAAAAGGGGGTAGGGAGATACTTTAGGAGAAGTTAGCAGAAAATTTTGACACAAAATTAGTTAGGACTTCTACTGCCAGAGATCTTCCAGTTTTATTTTAAGAAGTCATAATAAATGTAATTGCAATACTTCCACAAATTAGAGGCCTTGCCACTCTCCCTACATCCTTCTCTATACTCTGCCTATCACAATGGCTGCTAATCATTGTCCTTGTTCTTCTCTTGAGCAAAAACCATTTTCCTTGTTCTTGGCTGAGTCAGAAATTACACACACACCTTCTTCCCATCCAACAATATTTGAATACACGAGGCCAGGCAGGCAATGTGGGAGGACTAGGACAGACAACATCAAGGCTAAAAAGCATACTGCTCTATCTAATTCCCAGACTGACTGTCTTTTGGTCCAGGCCACTCTACAGCCCAGAGATTATGGGTTGCCATCAGCCCAGCCATTTTCTGGCCAGTGCCAGGTTATGCCACTACTGTTCAAATGCCCAGGCTACAAGCCTCTCTTCTCTGCATTAGGAGTGTGGAAGGGGAGAACTGGGTAATGTAGTGTCCTGTTTTAGGTGTCCTGACATTGCCTGGGATTGGAATCAGGATATTATTGATGAATCCAGCAGCAGCAGCAGCAGCAGCAGAAGACTAGGTGAGCCTGTGGTCTAGAGGTTAAAACCCTGCCTTGCAGGCAGAGGTCTACAACTTCAAATCTGATGAGAGCATAATACACTCAAAATAGATCTATATTTGGCCACTGAAGTTGACTGTAGATCTGTAGATCAGCGGGTCAAATCTCATCAAGGTTGGCTCAGCCTTCCATCCGGAGGACCCGGATTGTGGAGGCAATATGCTGGCTCTCTTAAAAAGTGCAATTGCTAACATGTTGTAAGCTGCCCTAAGTCTAGTGGGGGGGGGGCATAAATAAACAAACAAACAAACAAACAAACAAACAAACAAACAAAGTATAATTGGATTGTTATTATTGTTTCCTGTTTTTTCTGTACATGCTGTGAGCTACCCCGAGCCCTCAGAGAAGGGCGGCATACAAATACAATTCAAATTTAAATTTTTTTTTTATTTTTAAAAAAACACCTAAATAAATAAATAAATAAATAAATAAATGAATGAATGAATGAATGAATGAATGAATGAATGAATGAATAAATAAATAAATAAATAAATAAATTAGTTTTAGTTTAGTTTAGTTTAGTTTAATCAGATTTGTATGCCGCCCCTCTCCGCAGACTCGGGGCGGCTCACAGCAACAGCAATACAAGACAAATCCAATATTAAATTAATTTTAAGAACACCACAAGTTAAAAACCAATCATACACACTAGCATACCATACACAAATTTTATAAGCCTAGGGGGAAGGAACATGTCAATTCCCCCATGCCTGACGACAGAGGTGGGTTTTAAGGAGCTTACGAAAGGCTAGGAGGGTGGGGGCAACTCTGATATCTGGGGGGAGTTGATTCCAAAGGGTCGGGGCCGCCACAGAGAAGGCTCTTCCCCTGGGTCCCGCCAAACGACATTGTTTAGTTGACGGGACCCGGAGATAAATAAATAAATAAAGTATAATTGGATTGTTATTATTGTTTCCTGTTTTTTTCTGTACATGCTGTGAGCCACCCCGAGCCCTCAGAGAAGGGCGGCATACAAATACAATTCAAATTTAAAAAATATTTTTTTAAAAAAAACCCTAAATAAACAAACAAACAAACAAACAAACAAACAAACATGTCATCCTTCCCCTTGGTTTATTTGCTGCCTGCCAGCCATGCCTGGGGAGTGAGGAATAGCAGAATGTTAGCTGAGGATATAGCAATAGCAATAGCAATAGCAATAGCTATAACAATAACAATTTATTAGACTTGTATGCCACCCCTCTTCGGAGACCCAGAGCGGATATGGAGATAATCTGTGTACGCTATACTTATTCAGAGTTTAACAAAGCTTTTGGCAAATCCATTACCAAGCTCCATAGCTATGGGTTAAGAAAACACTCTTCTAATAGGTAATTGCTTAAAGTAATTGCTTAAAGTATCGTATTGTAAAGCAGAATAGCAAAACCGCCCTGAGTCCTGAGGGATTGGGCGGCATATAAGTCAAATAAATAAATAAAATGTGGACAAAACATTTGAAAGTATTAGGAATCTCAAAATAATAGATGATCGATGACCTTTCCAGTTTCTTTGTGTAGCTAAATGCGAGCACTAAAAGACCTTGACTCTGTGTCTGAATGGTCAAACATCTGGCAAATCCAAATCTCAACCAGCAAATGCTATGTTCACATTGGCAAAAAGAATCAGAACACCAAATACAAGCTGAATAAACAAGATCTTGCAGACAATCCTCACTCCATTAAAGGAATACACATATCAAATGATCGAAGTGTCCACTGCAACAACATTGCCAACAAGGCTTCAAGAGTTGTTAACCTAATCTTACATAGCTTCTTCTCTGGTAATATCACACTACTAACCAGAGCATACAAAACATTTGCCAGACCAACCTTTGAATACAGCTCATCTGTTTGGAACACATAATGCATATTGGATATAAATACATCAGAAAGTGTCCAGAGATACTTCACTAGAAGACCCCTCCACTCCTCTACTTGCAACAAAATACCCTACACAACCAGATTTGAAATCCTGGACTTAGAAAGCTCAGAACTATATTGCCTTTGGCACGACCTAAACATAGCTCATAAAATTATCTACTACAGCATCCTTCCTGTCAATGACTACTTCAGCTTCAACCACAACAATACATGACCACACAACAGATACAAACTCAAAGTGAACCGCCCCAAACTTGACTGTAGAAAATATGACTTTAGCAACAGAGTGGTTAATGCCCGACTCTGTGGTTTTGTCACCAATCCTCCAAAACTTTACTCTTAGGCTGTACATTGTTGACCTCACTTAATTCCTAAAAGGTCATTAAGGGGCATGCATAAACAAACCAGCATGCCTACCATCCCTGTCTTAATGTTCCCTCTTATCAGTACCCATCTTATGTATATAACCGATTTTATATCTATGTGTATTACAAACATGTACTTGACAAAATAATAAATAAAATAAATAAAATAAGTAGCAGTCTAGAGGACATGTGGCAAGGAGAATAGCACTTCACAAATCTTTTCCCTCTTTCTCCAAAAAATAATTGATTTTTTTTAAAAAATAGCAGTAGTCAGTGTTATGTTCTAGATACATTTCAATTTTTTTAAAGTCAGGATCTATGGATATTGTGTTGAATATAAAGTTTTCATATCTCATTTTGCAGGAATTCATCTGCATATAATAATATATAGGTAATACAGGGTTTTATTTAGGGTGGTAGGGAATCCGTGACAGAAGTAGTTGTGCTATATCTTCAAATTCCTTCCTTCCTTCCTTCCTTCCTTCCTTCCTTCCTTCCTTTCTTCCTCCTTTCATACCTCCCTCCTTCCCTTCCTTCTGATATATACACACAGGACAAAACACCCATTTTATTTGTGGCATCTAATGCATGATTCCTTTAATTGTTCTAGTATACACATAGCCACTCCCACATTCCACCATCATATATTTTCATCTTTCCCTCCTTAAGATAAAAGCATTCAAGGAGACTTTTAATCAATATGTCATTCAGAATGTACAAAAATCCTTTAGCTATTGTGCGCCACCAAACACAGCTGTCAAAGTTTTACATGTAAAACCTACTCAATGGAATAAAACTATTTTTGCTATGCCAGAATATGGTCAAAGGAGGACTTAGTAAACTTTTTGGGGAAAGCTGTTTAATAACTGAGATGGGGAAGTATACTCATGTACCAGGTATGCCTCTAGGGAGGGACCAGTGGGAAAATCAAATGTAGTTCTTGTCTGTATGTATTCCAGCTGAAAGGAAATGTTTTGCTTTAGTATTCACTTTACTACTGATCAACCTTACCTGCCCCCTTTCTTATTTCAGTTCTGTTTCCAATAGTGATGCTTTATAACTACTATTGTATTTCTGCAGCTGGTCTACAATGTGGGGGTGCAGGAATGGATGGGTGCAGCTCAGTATGCCATGTAATGCTCTGATGGACCCTAAGAATTTGGAGGACAGAGCAGGGCCATTATAGAAGATTGCAGGACTGTTACAAAAAAAAGATTCTTGGAACCAGGGCTAAGAGAAAAATATTAGGAAGAGAGTCAGAGGGATTCCACCTTAACTGCACCAGGTATAAATTGATCTGAAAAATTGTTTTGATAAGGCTTTCAAGATTTTGCTATATTAGCAATAAGGATGCTTCTTGTTGTCTGTGTTTGCCACTTTCAAAGGACTTGATATCAGCTATGTGAGCTGCACTTTTTACCAGGAAATTTCTAGGTAGAATTCAAAATCCTAACTATAAGTCCTTTGTGGCACAGGACTTCAGCTATCTAAAGGATAGACTTTCATTGTCTCAGCCATCTGGCAAGAGCTAAGAGAGTGGACATTTAAATATCATCTGCAAAGAGAGGGTCATCAGAAAGCTTGCTTTCTTCTCTCCTAGAACCTGTTCCATCGAACATCTTCTAGGGGTTTTGATTTGGTCTGAGTCCTGTCTTCCTTCCTGTCTTTTAAAGGAACCTTGAAATCTTCACCACCAACCCACCTAAACCCTAGTTTAGTTGGAGTATATGCCCTGGAGTGAAGTTAGATAGGTCTCTCTCCCCTCCCCCCGTTATTGCTATCTTTTATCTGCCTTATGATCTGCCTTATGATATCAAGTTTGTTTTTAATCTGTATGCCACTCAGTCATTTTGAGTTGGGTAGCATCAATCAATTAATTTCTCATTTGATGACTCAATGACATATTTCATTACTCCAATTGGATTAGGCACTCAAAATTAACTTCTTACAAGAAACATGTGGTGCTAAACAAAGTGAATTTTAGCTGTTAATGGGTTTAGTTCACCACCAACAAAAAAGACTATATTTGCAAATAAAATACAAAAGTGTATTTTATTTGCAAATATAGTCTTCTACATGCAAAAGTGTATTAAGTTTCTGAAGCTTCTTCAGGTTGTTCTCAAACTTCCCAGAGTGAGAGGGAAGGGAAGGTTCTATAATTTATTTTAATTTTATTTATTTATGTTTATTGTTGTTTGAGTTTATTTTAAGATATTGTTGATATTTATTATTTTTGTTTAGAATATATTTAAATAGGCACAATGGACAGGTAGATACTGATTATTCTCAATGCAGAAAATAATCCTGTTATTTTCTCTGGGAGTTTGATTCCTATTAAACACTTATCAAAATACAGTCTGCCCTTAGTCCTTCAAGTAAGCAGCTTTATATAACCATATGATACACGTGCTTTCTGGCCTTACTGATCAAGCGGTACTGTGTTAAGCTATTTGATAAACTTACCAAACATTCTTGAACAGATGACAATTCTAGTCAAACTGTTTTTAACTGCTTATAATTTTAAGCATTAAATATAATTTTCAGAACAGATGTTAGTAATCTCATGCAAGACCAAAATGTGTGGTGTTTTTTTTTAAAAAAACCAAACACTGTTTAATTGTACAAAAAGAAGCCAAAATTATTGGCTTGAGATAGTTGAAAGCAAAATCTGCTTGTTCTAGTGATTCTGAAGCCATTATCTATAAGCATATTTTGAAAATCCACAAGACAACAATTTCATGTTAGGAAGAGTAACCTCTCCGCCATTATAGCTGCAAGTGGATGGAAAGTGGACAGGATCTGATTTCCACTGCAGTCATAGAAATTTGTTGCCAAAGCACCATTAACTGCAAGGACTTTCTATGCAGGGAATTAAGATACCATTTGAGACACAGATGTATGGTGAAAACATCTGTGAAGAGATGACAGCAAGTCTCCTCAGAGGCATCACTGCAAGACAGCTCTTCAATATGGCACCGTGTTGTTATGGCAGCTGCTAACAGGCGTCACAGCCAAGAAATCAGTGTTGGAGTGGAGGAGATAGAGAGACAAGATTGAAGGATGCCTGCAAAGAAATCCATCTCTTTGTAAGATTGAAGGAAAGCTTGAAGCCCCCTAGATCTTTTTGAACAGCAGCAGTGTCAAAAGAAGTCAGATATTTTCAAACCCCCCCAAAAGCAGTTGATGTAGCAGATAGAGATGGTTTATGGTATTTTGCATGCCTGCTAAAACTGTTTTAAGGATGTTTACTTATATAGTGTTTATTATATACCCATGTAGTATGATTGTATTATTATCCTTCTTGATTTTTCTACTACCGTGTTTCCCCGAAAGTAAGACAGTGTCTTACTTTCTTTTTATCCCCCAAAGCCCCACTATGTCTTACTTTCAGGGTATGTCTTATATTGTTAAAGGGGCACTGACAGCTAAAAATGTGTAAAATGTGTTTTTTTAGTGTATATGCATTTTACCTTCTGTGACGAGCGGGGGGGGGGAGGTTTCTTTGGAGTAGGGACGTGCCCGAGTAAATTTGCAGAGGCGGCAGTGACAAGTGCAGGGGATGGCGCGGTGACGTATGGAGAGGGGGACGGTGCAGGCGTGGGCAGGAGGCGGCGCTCATTTGGATCAGACGGAGGCGGCAGATGCGGTGACGTATGGAGGGGGGGACGTGGGCAGGAGGCGGCACGCAGCTAGATGAGAGGGAGGCGGCAACACCCCCGTGTTTCCCCGAAAGTAAGACATATGTTTTACCTTCTGTGACGGGCGGGGGGGGAGGTTTCTTTGGAGTAGGGACGTGCCCGAGTAAATTTGCAGAGGCGGCAGTGACAAGTGTAGGGGACGGCGCGGCGACGTATGGAGAGGGGGACGGTGCGGACGTGGGCAGGAGGCGGCGCGCAGCTAGATGAGAGGGAGGCAGCAATACCCCCTGTGTTTCCCCGAAAGTAAGACATATGTCTTACTTTCGGGGTACGGCTTATATTAGCCAACCCCCCTGAAACCCCCGATATGTCTTATGTGTGTATGCAGGTCTACCACTCATGCAAGTTGAGCTGCACATGTGCATGCATACACATCAGCCCACTGCTCACATGATCCAGTTTCCTTCTCCCCCACTTCACCAAGCTGCAAAGGTTGTGTACTGACCTAGGCTTCCTGGTATACCAAAAAACACAAACATAGTCCCAAAAACCTCTTTTTATTTCAACGGCTGTGAATTCTATTCATTCACAGCCGTAATAAGTCCCAAGCAATGTTAATTAGTCTAACAGAAGTCTGCCACAGTCTTTTGGAACAAGACTGATAAGCACCAACCTTTATCTCTTTTGACATGCTACCAAAGACCTATTTGGCAAGGAGCTTTGCAAGGCGGAACATGGAGTGAGAACGGAGCTGCTGAGTTACATTGATTAGAATTGAACCAAGTTGCTTCACTATTATGTCCCATGGGAGGGGCAAATAATCTCCAAGCCTTGCTCCCAAGTAGCCCTTTTCTTCCTCAACTGTTCTTGTCTTCTGGCAGCTCTGTGCATGTGCGTATTAGGAACAGGCGCCACCTGTACCTCTGCTTTGCTCATGTCTGGAGGCTCTAGAGTCAGCACAATAGTCTCAGATGGCCCAGGCCCCATCTCTGGCTCTGGCAAAGAGCCTTCTATAGATGCAAGGCCTGGCCCTCCCCAGCCTCCTTATTGTTGGACTCTAATGCCAGCTCCGCAGGCCATGGCAAACCACAACAGGTTGGAGACCACTATGGTAATGCATCTCTCCACCATTTCATATGTCTAAAAGGCCTGAGTCAGTCCGTTTGCAGAACCAAAGGCATCATATAGATGTATTTATACATCAGTTGATAAATAATTAAGATTAAAAGGTATGATGTCTCCATCTTCACCATAAACAGATGCAATTCCAGAAATACATATTATGTATTTTTTTCTGAATATGCAGATTGGTTCAAAACATTTAGAATGTTATTTTGAAAACATGAACAATTTTAGAATGGTTTTCTGCCTCCTTATTTAGAAGAAAGGGTCTAATACATGCTTATATAGCAAATTCTTACTCCTTTTTTTCTAGAGAGAATGCAGTACTACCATCAATTTGTCTCTTGGCTTGGACAATGGTATTTACTGTGATTTGCTGTAATAATCATGATTAGTGCTGCCTTTTCTTAAAACTGTTTTGATTTCCATTATGCAAACTCAGCTTTTCTTCAGGAGAGCTGCAATGCTGGCTTTAATTAAATTTGGGAAAGGAGAGCCTGACTAATTTAAAGATTATTAGTACAAAATCCCATCTAGACTTGGAACATAAATGTGAAAATCTGAGAAATAGCATTACAGGCATTCACCAAACCAATATATTTGTAGAAATGTAAAGTTCTAATTGAGTGAATATAATCTGCTCTCAAAACACACCATCCTTTTGAATATGTGTAATGCATATCTAATTCAGATGATGAGATCATCTTTACCTCACCGTAAATATCTGTATCACAGCATTATTTTTTTGTATTATTTTGTCACAAAGAGCTCTTGCTTCAGATCTCACACTTTGTTGATAGATTTAATTCACTCGGTAACACTATAAAGAAGAAAAGAGAAAGAGCTGACAGTGGTTTCTGAAATTAAGCTGTATACTTACTTTGAGACAAATCCCACCCCTTCACACACAAAGAAACAGTCAACATTGTAATCTTCTTTTAAATGCAATTAAGCAGAACTTTCCTTCCATCAAGAATTGACATCTTTCTTGGCATCTCTTTCTCAGCAACCACGAATGCCATAGCCAATCTTCCTTCTAATGGTCAAAACAATGGAAACTGCAGTTTAATGTTTCCAAATGTAAAATAATGCACTTGGGGAAAAGGAATCCTCAATCTGAGTATTGTATTGGCAGTTCTGTGTTAGCAAAAACTTCAGAAGAGAAGGATTTCGGGGTAGTGATTTCTGACAGTCTCAAAATGAGTGAACAGTGCAGTCAGGCAGTAGGAAAAGCAAGTAGAATGCTTGGCTGCATAGCTAGAAGTATAACAAGCAGGAAGAGGGAGATTGTAACCCCGCTATATAGAGTGCTGGTGAGACCATATTTGGAGTACTGTGTTCAGTTCTGGAGACCTCACCTACAAAAAGATATTGACAAAATTGAACGGGTCCAAAGACGGGCTACAAGAATGGTGGAAGGTCTTAAGCATAAAATGTATCAGGAAAGACTTAATGAACTCAATCTGTATAGTCTGGAGGACAGAAGGAAAAAGGGGGGACATGATAGAAACATTTAAATATGTTAAAGGGTTAAATAAAGTTCAGGAGAGAAGTGTTTTTAATAGGAAAGTGAACACAAAAACAAGGGGGCACAATCTGAGGTTACTTGGGGAAAAGATTAGAAACAACATGGGAAAATATTTTTTTACTGAAAGATTAGTAGATCCTTGGTAAATCCACAGTAACTGAATTTAAACATGCCTGGGATAAACATATATCCACCCTAAGATAAAACACAGGAAATAGTGTAAGGCAGACTAGATGGACCATGAGGTCTTTTTCTGCTGTCAATCTTCTATGTTTCTATGTTTCTAGGTCTTCTCATAGAGAACTAATATTTCTAAATTGTTTTCAGATTGTATGGGTTTGATCCAGCCTTTCTAAAACATAAAAGTACACTCAATCTAAGCAATGGGACAATGGCATTGTTAGACCTGAACAGCGAAACACTGAATGCATAAATTTGCAGTGATCAACGCTACCTAAGGAAGCAAATAAGATACCGATTCTGATGCCAGATTGGGATGGTTGGGGAGATAGATGAGAAGAATTCACTTGAATGGTAATTCCACCATGCAGTCCAATGTTGCTATGTCCATCATTATAAATGAAGAAAGTTAATACATATCGTCCTCGATTTACCACTAGACCTCCCACAAAAGTATACAAATTGGTTCCAAAGTTCCAGCAGCTGACTCTCTGCAGTTTTGAATGCTCAGCAACTGATTTGCATTTACAGCAGCCTAAAGTCTACGGAGATGGGTGGCATACAAATCTAATAAATAATAATAATAATAATAATAATAATAATAATAATAATAATAATAATAATAATAATTTAAAAGTCATGTGATTTCCCCCCCAAAAAAATGCCCCATTGTGAACAATGGGTTACCTTACTAACCACAATATTCATTTTAATGCCACATTTGCTTTATAACAGCCACATTAATTTAACAACATACCTCTCTCCAAAACAAATAATAAAATTGGGTAAGTCATGTGGATGACCTGCTTTCCGACTGTCACAGCAAGCTCCATTATGGTTATAAGTTTTTTTTCCTTTCATTTTTTTCTTTCTCACACATATACACAAATATACAATCTCTTAACCATTAATAATCATTTACCTCATCCTTTAGCATTCATATTAATTTATTCCTCATCCTAAACTTAAAACATATAGTCGAGGTTGCTCTTCTACTATTACATATCCCCTCCTTATTCCTTCTTCTCCCCTCTTTCTGCTTCCCTCCCTTCCCTCCCTTCTCTCCTTTTCCACTTTCTTCTTCCCTCCTCTCCTTCTCCTCCCCTCCTTCCCCTTCCCTTCCCCAATTCCTCCCCTCTTCCTCCCTCCAACCCTCTTTCCTGCCCTTATTTCCCCTCCCTTCCTTCATCTCCTTTTCCCTTTCTTCTCATTATGGTTATAAGTTAAGGACTACCTGCAAGATTTGGCAGTTCAATTGTCCCTGTGTTGTCCCTGTGTTGTCCCTGTGTTGAGGTCTTGTTCATGAGTATTGGCTTGAATTATCTTTGGGTAGCCCAAAGATTTGTGAGTATACAATAATTTCTTATGAAGTAGGTAGGTGTCCTGCTGATATCTACGAATAAGAAAAGGTGAAATAAAAAATAGACACAACCTATTTATAGTTAAAACTGCAAACTTAATACATTTTCTAGGATGTTCATGCAAAACAGTATTTCTGTTTCTTTATTTACACTTTTATCCTTATTTTAATATTACCATTCCAGACTAAGTAATAGCAATACAAATTAATTAAAGCAAATGATATTTATTTTTAAAATTTAGAGGATGAAATACTGTAATAATAAAAGTTCAGGGTTACCAAATCTAAGTGCAACATTTAAAGAGCATTGATGAAATAGAAACCTCATTGCTTAGTTCATAAGGCAACAGGATTCAAACCAAGTCAATTTTGTGGAGGTGTTGTCTAAGCAGAAATGGCTAAAATAAGAAAAATGAATATTTGTAAACTGCACAGAGGTTCCTAGGTGCATAAATTAGATTGAGATATAGATAATGAATGGAAGGAAGGATGGGTAGATAGATAGATAGATGATAGATAGATAGATAGATAGATAGATAGATAGATAGATAGATGAAATATGATTGATAGATGATTGATAGATATAGACGATAGATAATAGATGATAGATGACCTGGTTTAATTTAATCTCATTTGGGAAGTATCTGAGTGTAGAATATTTAACTTATAGGCAGATTTAACTCAGTGAAATAAATGGGAAAGGGAGAAAGAAAGTGAAGAAAAAGAGAAAAAGAAAGAGAGAAAGAAAGCGACAAAAAGTAAAAAGAAAGGAGGGAAGGAAGGAAGGAAGAAAGAAAGAAAGAAAGAAAGAAAGAAAGAAAGAACCATGATATACCTGAAAAGTATATTGGAAAGATGAAAATATATTCAAATATTTATTATTAAAAACAAAGTGAAAAAACCCCACTTAGAATTATCCAGTGTTTTTCTTCTGTACAAATGTTATCTGCAGTGGTGGTATTCAACCAGCTCACACCACTTCAGGGGAACGGGTTGTTAAATCCTGGCTTGCCCTTCCCTACTTCGCCCCTTCCAGGAGTACCCATGTGCCCCATTTTGGCTCTCAGGTAAGTATAGGGAGGCCTAATAGGCCCAAAATGGGTCAAGGGGTGTGTGGCATGCCCCCCTCCCATGGCCTGTGCTTGTTCCCAGAAGGCTGCAGCAAGTGCTACTAGGTCCAAAATGGGGCATGGACGTGGTGCCCTCTATGGCCCATTTTTTCTTCAGGGGGGGGTGCATCCCCTGCTCACACCCACCATGGCCATTCCCACCCACCCAGTCAGTAGGGCAGAGAAATGGTTGTTAAATTATTTGAATCCCACCTCTGGTTATACGCCAAATGAAACTATTATTAATCTTGTAGATTATTCTGTATGACGCATCATAGTTTGACCATGCCATAACTATGATTAAAACCATGTAGCAAGGAACAGTTTTAAAAGCATTAAAACTGCATTCAGTTAGTATCTACTGAAAGATGTGACATTTTCTGAAAATCTCTACTTATATCCTACAAGCTATTATTTTAGCCATATTTTCCTGGAATAATCATTTAATAATTGCTCAGCATCTATTTCTATAATGAAGGTATAGAAAAATATAGCCCGCCAAATGTCGCTGTACTGCCTCTCCCTGTTGCCTTCAACCCTGGTCATGTGGAATACAGATGGTAGGAGTTTAAACTAGACAATATCTGAAAATCATCATTGGTCAGAACTACAACCTGGATTAAAGCATTAAACATGGGGAGTTTGGCTGAATGTCATCTATTGAAGAGGATTAGAAGATAATGTACAATATTTTTATAGCAAGATCAGATAGGTGACAACTGCTGTCACTCTACTGAGATATAATAACTATCGTGTGAAATTAGGAGAAAAAGGAGACATAATTCCAACTGTATAAATCTATACAGTTTTACTCAAAGAAATTAATGCACTTGCAGGCTCTTATTATTATTTGCAGATTCATATTATAAATATTTTGAGGATCAACTTATCCTACAGGGATGAACGTATGCTACAGGGAGGAAACATTACAGAGTGTTGGAAAGAGGGCAATACCTAAATACTTTAATAAACTATAGGCTGATTTTGTTATCAAATGACTACAAGTTATTCATAATTATTTATCTGATAGACTGAAAATAATTTATTCATGAGGATCAATGTGGGTTTTTACCTAAAAGGCAGTTAAAGGACAGTTAGATATTTTGACAGTTGGTAATTATGTGTGTTGGACATTTTGGAATATTTGGAGCAACATAATGAAAAACAAGCCATCAGATGACTGAAAGGAATACAAATTCTTTCATTCCCCCACCATTCAGTCAGAATTGAAGGAACTTCTTGGATGAGAAGTGAAACATCTTCAAAGGAAAACAAAGTCTGTTTGTCTTGTGAAAAGGGTGCATTTTAAAGTTAAGGTTTTTGCAGTTGACTTGGTGTTAGTTTTGGAGGGTCCTTTAAAAGCAATAAAATGTTTCTGAACAAATTAAAAGAGTGTGGTGGATTAGCTTTACATTTTAATAAGCAGAAGATAAAAATGTTAAAAATATGAAAATAGAAGATTAAAGAGAATTGATGAATAAAATGGGTTTTATGATTGAGAAGATAAAATATCTGAGTAATACTATGAATATGAATTTTAGGTTTTTTTCTAAATAAATATGTTAAGACATAGAATGAACTTTTTTTTTTAAAAAAAAGGCATGTCAAGGTGGGAGAAATTCAAATGAGAATTTCTGTGATAAAAATGAATATTTTGCTTAGAGTGATATTTTTGTTTCAGTTTTGTCAACTTACGCACCATTTAAACACTGGTAAAGGATGTATCTAAATTTATATGGCAGGAAAAAAACTGGAGTTAAATATAAGGTGTTACAAGATGCAAAGGAAATAGGAGGAATGGATTTACCTGATTTATACTATGCTATTTATTTATTTTATTTATTTATTGGACTTTTATGCTGCCCCTCTCCAAGGACTCGGGGTGGCTCACAACATATAATAAAATAACATTTCGGGTCCAATTAATTAAATATAACTCTAAGACTAAAAACCATAAAAAACAGTCATTCCCATTCAATCAGATTTCTCTCAGCCCATTATATAGTTAAGGAAAAATTTTATTAAACAATGTACCATTAGTATATGTACTAGGAAAAAAAATACCTAGAATGCATAAAGGCACTTCAACTTTATGCTGGGAATGTGAACAAGGAGGGACATTTTATGATGTTTTGTGAATGCTTAAAGAACTAGAAATTTCTGGGTTTAGATACAATACACACACTGACTTAAAAGATTAATATACAACCAAGGTCAGAAGTTTTTATTTTGGGATTGATCAACAAACAATTGAAAAAAAATGCATGGAATATTGTTTTTGTACATAAGATTATCACCAAGATTATTGAATTGGCCAAGTGTGATTGGACACACAAGGAATTTGTCATTGATGCATACACTCTGAGTGTACATAAAGAAAAATTAAGTACTTTAATCAAGAATCATAAGATACATCACTTAGTGATAGTCATATGTTGCCCGGGGTGGGCTACTGCCCGGACAGGGGGGAACACAGTAAGTTAGTGAAAATGCAGCTCCACCCCAGAGCACCCAATTTTCACTGAAAGATGTTCAAAGAAAATGCAGGCTGTCCTGTGTAAGCCATGCCCACAGTGTGGTAGTAAAAAAATTTGGTAGCCCTTCACTGTATGTTACTAATAAGCAATCAAGTCAGACTAGGAAGCAAATAAAACAATTTAAATTGGAAAGATATAAGCAACATGATTGTCATACATGGGAAGAAATAGGATGGATGAGAAGAAGAAGAATAGGAATGTGGTCTTAGTGGATATTGACAGTGTTGTGGTAATTAGTTGTTTATTGGGGTGATTGTATGTACAAAGAAGGAAAGATTTGGCATTGGCCTCAAGAAGGAATGACTGGTGAAGAAGATGGAATTTGCCAAATGACTAAATTAATTTATTTGATCAGAGAAGAGACAGTATCTACATTTACCTATGACTGGAAAATCTATACGGCCTTTTTGCATAAAACAGAAAAAATGAATTTATGATTTATGGTTTTGATTATTAGGATAGATTACAGGGGGAAGAGTAATGCTACAATCATAAAATCAGAGGTAAATTTATAATTCTGCTTTTATTTCCAGTGAAGAAGGTCTTCTTTGTATCATTTTACTTTCTGTTCTATTTTTCTTTTACTTAAAAAAAACACAACTTTTTTTGCACCTTTAGACTTTGCTTTTTTTCTTGTTTCCTATTTGTTGGGGTTCATTTTTATTTATCTTTTTTTTTTTAAAAAAAAAGGTCTTTAATAAATGATATGTATATATATATATTAGTGCTCTCAGTTCTTTAAGACTGTTATCCATTGACTTTGTTGATCATGGGCAGAAAATAATGAAAGACGGTTCTTAAAATTCCAAGGATGCTGTAGACGGAAACAGATGTGATAACGGGCGCTTGAATTTAGCTAGCAGGTGAGAAAATTATCCAAGAAAACCTAGGCCATGGGGTGGTTTAGCCTAAAACATATATGTATGCACGAGAGCAAACTGTGTATACAGCTGCAGTGGTCCCTCAACTTTTTTATACAGCTGAACAGACCACACTTTTAAAACTGCACAGAAGGCAGCCTGTTTCGCAGTGGGAAGAACTGCAGTGAAAGAACAAGCAGAGCTTTGGCTTTTTGCCTTGTTCTCTCTCCTGGACACACATCTCCCTCTATGGATCTTGGCCTAGGGATGGGGGATCTGTAACGCTCCCAGTATTGTTGGAAGAGTTTTACAAATGCATTGCTTGTGCTGCTGAAACTAAAGAAAAGTCTCTCTCTGTACGTTAAACCTTAACCTCCATTAAGATGCTTGCCAGAAGACGCACTATCGAACTCCATCATTCTTATGGCAGGCCTTGACATGTACATTATGTGATAGATTCCATATTCCTCAAACAGAGACAAGCACAGCTCAGAATGGGAAATTGAAAAAGCATACGTTTGTGTTCAAGCCACAAAATAAAGCCCTGGTTGGCAACCTTCCACTGTCATTGTAAATATAGGGTTGAGCTTACAGAGAACAAATACATCATAACACCGAACACAGTAAGTGTGCGCTCCTGTCCTTTTAGTAGAGGTCCTGTTTCCTGAGTGTCATAATATTAAGGACTTTATAGTATGAAGTTTTGGGGTTTTTTTATAGTGTGTCTGTGTGTCTCTGTGAGTGTGAATGTATAACCTGCTTGTCAGGTTATCATCTCTCTATATACAAATACATATGTATATATAGATATGTAGATTGTTGTGATTTCGGGTTTATATATATATTTATTTATATCTATCTATCCTAGGCTCCCTTAATGTTCAAATTAAAACATGTCACACACACACAATAGATAAGATAACCTGACAAGCAGTTATTTCTGATTGAAAAATTGCAACTTAAACTCAACTGGAATTAACTAAGATTTATATACTTCTGTATGCACATATACACTGCCTTTTAATCCATCCTGATTGCTTGACAAGTCCCTGCAGTTTTCTTGGCAGGGTATTTTGGAAATGCTTTGCCTCTGCCTCCTTCTGAAGGCTGACTGGTTCAGTTCAGTGTCACCAATTGGCTTTGCTTCTAAGGCAGGACTAGTACCCAAGGGCTCCCCATGCCTTAAGACCAAGCTGGTATTTCTAGTACAAGACTTCTAGTGAGAACATTGGATTATAAGGCTGACATGGTGTGGGTGCAGTTTAGTGAAGGAAAAAGAAAAGCAATCTAATACTCCTGTAATATAATACTTCAGGTGAGGACACGTACACAGAGAGAGAGAGAGAGAGAGAGACACAGAGAGAGAGAGACACAGAGAGAGACACAGAGAGAGAGAGAGACAGAGAGAGAGAGACAGAGACAGAGAGAGATAGAGAGACAGAGAGAGAGACAGAGAGAGAGAGAGAGACAGAGAGAGAGAGAGACAGAGAGAGAGAGAGAGAGAGACAGAGAGAGACAGAGAGACAGAGAGAGGGGGGAGACAGAGAGAGACAGAGAGAGAGACAGAGAGAGAGACAGAGATACAGAGAGAGGGGGGAGACAGAGAGAGACAGAGAGAGAGAGAGACAGAGAGAGAGACAGAGAGAGAGAGAGAGACAGAGAGAGAGAGAGAGAGACAGAGAGAGAGACAGAGAGAGACACAGAGAGACAGAGAGAGACAGAGAGAGAGACAGAGAGAGAGACAGAGATAGAGAGAGAGGGGGGAGACAGAGAGAGACAGAGAGAGAGAGAGACAGAGAGAGAGACAGAGACAGAGACAGAGAGAGAGAGACAGAGAGAGAGAGAGAGAGACAGAGAGAGAGACAGAGAGAGACACAGAGAGACAGAGAGAGACAGAGAGAGAGACAGAGAGAGAGACAGAGAGAGACAGAGAGAGGATATACATATACGTACATACAGTATCAGAATTTTCCTCTTAGAATATATTCTAGAATGAGTGGCCCAGCCTAGAGATAAAGATGCTCACTTCACACTCAGGAGACTGAGAGTTCAATCCTAGGCAGTGGCAGTTGTTTTTCTATCAGGGTGCAAAGAGAAAATATCTGCTGCAAATGACATGCAGTGTCAGGAAGGGCATCCAGTCTGTAAATGCTCAGCTCCATTAAGTCATCCTGATTCCACTCCTATACAAGGAATTACAGGGTCATAAAAAGAAGAAGAAAGAATATATTCTAGAACAGAACACTATGCAAACTTTAACAGGAGTCTAAAGAAAGACAATATTCCAGAAATCAGCTAGCCATTGGTAGGAAAATATCCCTCAAATTATGTGGGGAGAATAGGATCATCACTGAGGATACCTTTTTTCTCCTCTACCAGGTAGTCTATCTCAGTGTTTCCCAACCTTGGCAACTTGAAGATAACTGGACTTCAACTCCCAGAATTCTTTTGCTGGCTGGGGAATTCTGGGAGTTGAAGTCCAGATTTCTTCAAGTTGCCAAGGTTGGGAAACACTGGTCTATCTTGTCATGAAAAGCAGAGGAGACCACATTTCTCAGGCAGCCCACTATTAACCTCAAAAGGGAACCCTGTTTTCTTCCATGTAGCTGATACATCTTTGACACCTGTGTTTTTATCTAAATGTAGATAATGCACTTTTAAGCATTTTCTCTGCAAGTCTGACTAATTTCATATGTGGAGAAGTACAGAGAGTCACAGGGAGGAAAGAATCTGATAATGAATTATTACTAGGCATAACCCTACAATGTGTAACAGGTGCATTCCATACATCCACAACAGCATTTTGAGGTGTATTTCATCTTTTAATATTACTGAATTTTTCTAAGAGGACAACTTTGATGTTCCTTAACTTTTTCCCCTTCCCAACTTTGAAAAAAAATGCATTCATTTCAAGTTTGGCTTTAGCAACCAACATACAGATGAAAACGAACAACAAGCTAGCTGTGCTTGAAACAGCCTAATTTTAAGTTCTATAGAAAAGCTTTTGAATTATTTAGCATTAACAGTTTTACAAGATGAGAGTCAAGCTGTGAAAGAGAATGGGGGAAAGAGCATTCATTGCAACATTTTCAGAAGCCCTTAAAATGCTGATTTTCACACAGTAAATCCACAATTGTTGAATTGTCTGCTTGCTTTTTCAAAGGAATGTTCTCTGCCCGGTTGCAGCCTGCTGTGGTCAAGTATGATGGAAATAAAAAAGTGCTGTTAAAGGGTGACTGAAATGTATTCCCACTATTGCTGGCCAATGTTGGTTTTACATGAGCCAGTTTTGTTGGAATACAAAAGCATTAGGAGACAGTAAACTCTCTTTCAAGCTTGCTAAACTTTAAGTCACCTCTGCTGTCTTGGGTGTTACTGCTGATTATCTTCCATTCTTCTCAGTGCTAACTTTGGATGTATATTAACTCTATCCATGCCAAGTGTGAAATGCTAATTTGCTAATATAAATGCAAAAGACACTTGCAAATTCAAAATAATACAATACTGCCTCCTATGGAAAAAAAAGTTAATAAAACAAGTTTTTTCCCCCTAGATGAGAGGTAGTGGGCAAATTTTTGGCAGCCAAGAATTGAATAACTGAATAATAGATTTGGAAGGGACCTCTCAGGCAGGAAACCCTATACCATTTCAGACAAATGGTTCTCCAATCTTTTGTTTAAAACTTCCAGTTTTGGAGCATCCAAGTCATTCCACTGATCAATTGTTGTAACTGTCAGGAAAGTACTTGGTTGCTTCTCTCCTTGATTATTTTCCACCCATTACTTTTGACCTGCCTTCAGGTGCTTTGGAGACTAGCTTGTCTCCTTCCTCTTTATAGCAATCTCTGAAATATTGGAACATTGCTGTCATATCAACTATTCTATTCAAAGACGATCAGGATTCCAAAGTGGGTGGATTCTTACTTCTGAATCGAGAATTTGGCGATCTTGTCTTTTTTTATCAACTCTTTAAGGTCTTTTGCTTCGGTTTTCATCTGTCCTCTTCTTCAGAATACCAAGGATGAGACTATGATGATACTGTAAAAGGGCCAGCTTTTGGAAGCTACCATTATACCGGGTGTCATGGTGTCTATCCAGGTCCAAAATGTGGGAGTTGGATTCCTGTGATTTTCAGTCTTTCAGGACTTGTCCTTCCTGCTCTGAGAATGAGAGCAAATGAGGTACATTGAACTCTAAAATAGCAATAGCAATGGCACTTAGACTTATATACTACTGCTTTACAGCCCTCTCTAAGCAGTTTTACAGAATCAGCATAACACCCCCAACAAATTGGCGCCTCATTTTACCCACCTTGGAAGGATGGAAGGCTGAGTCAACTTTAAGCCTGGTGAGATTTGAACTGCCAAATTGTGGCAATTAGCCGGCAGTCAGTAGAAGTAGTCTAACCACAGCACCACAATACTGCAGTCTAACTACAGTGGTTCTAGAGAATAGATGGTTCCTTTTTGTAAGCCATTGCAGTTATTCAATGAATTATCCCAAGAGAGCCCTCTAACATTCTCACAGGTTACATCTTCTTCACCATAGTTGGACAGAGACCTGAGTCCATTGCTGCAGACACACTCTCTCTGTCTAAGTATCCTGATGAATGAGTGAGATACCAACAGAACTTCGGAAGGGTTCCAGTTTTGGATTCAGTACATTTCAGAGGAACCCTACAACAATTCAGACAGTTACTGAATGTATCTGAATCGGATTATTTTCAGAATTAGTCCAATGTAATGCTTACTTACACAAATGTAAACTCTGTTGAATTCATTGAGGGAATGAACAAAACAAATGCTGCAGTATTTAATGTACATGTTTATAAAAGGATATATTATTACTTTTCCTGTTTAGTTTTTATTTAAAAAAAAAAGGTTTATTTTTTTTAAAAAAATTCTTTTTTCTTTTTTCAGAGATTGGTAACCATAAAATGGCATTGTCCTCCACCATAAACAAAGCCAGCCACAGAGCAACCAACTAGCCAACATAGAAGAGAAGGATTAGAAGACTGGTTATCTATTCATCATTGCATCCCACCCCACCGCATACCATTTCAAATGTTCTTCAAGGGTCTTGCATTATATAGCACTGTGGGTCACCCATTCATGCATATCCACAGATACATTTGTAGCCTCATTTCTCAGTGTCAACACTGGATGGTCCTTCGGCTTCATTCTCTTCTGTTTTGAACCCTGACTAAAATAGCTATTCTGCAACGATCCTGTGCAAAGGAACAGATCTTTTCAACTCTTTTAAGAGTTTTCCTAAAATGAATGTGGCTGGCTGAGGAGACAGATTCTTTTTTTTTTGGCGGGGGTGGGGGAGAAATGCATTTTCTACCCAGTTGAGCGTGACAGAAACAAAGTGCTGCTTACCATAGTTAAGAGGGGATTCCCTGCTGCTTGGGGTGATGTTCTTTATTTGAGGGGCCAAATCTGTGGGACAGGAAGCAGCAGGAAACAGACAGGGTTCCCCAAGTTGTGTTCAACTTTGTGTCACCTCTGATACTCAAGCCATTCTATTAGTCCTGTTTGGAGTAAACTGATATTATAATAACTAATCTCAGCAGGGGCCTAACATGCAACTTGAAACATTTTTGGCATAATCACCAAAAGGCTATGGACATTTGAAGACTGAGCCTCGATTCACACCCCTAAAACAAACTAGATTGGGTTACTGCTGAAGTCAAACTGCCATAAACAGGTAACTGAACAGTAAATGGCAATGAGAGACAAAGATTATTGTCAAATGTGGCTGTTAGCTATTACAGGTTTGAATGTCGCCTCCAAAAAACTTCTTTTCTGACCTTTAAATGGTGGCGTCTCAAGTGCTATCTCAAGCTAGTCTTGACATCCTGGGGGACCAACTCAGATGGTTGAGAATGCTTTCATTGAGTTCCTTCTTCCCTCCCTATCGCATATCTGCCTCTGCTTCAGAAATATTGTTCCTTCCGACAGAAATATTTTCACCTGCTGAATTAATTTTTACAGTAAATTCCCACTTTGCTCAAAGCTGCACAGCATGTTCCATAAATGTAAACATATTGCTTCAATCATGCTCCATTCCCTGTTCCTAGTGAAAAATGAGGTGGGCATACACACCATGCTGAGTTGAAACCCAGCTAAGATGTTCAAGAATGATCTCTTCCTTAAAAGTAAGGAACAGAAAGTCCAAAAGTATTCTGGAACTTGGAGTTACTCCCGAGGGATGAGTTGCAATTTAGCAGGAAGAGTACATTTGGGACAGATTGAAGAAACTTAAATTAACTAGGATTTAGGTAATTAACTTTAGTTCCTTTCAGTTCAATGGATGTATTCCAAGGGTGATAAATCTCAGAGTAAAGATACACATTCAGGTTTTAGTTAATCAGCACATTGCCAGTCCTAGTTGGTTGCCAAATGATAGTCTTTGATAGGAACATATTTGACAATTTTTTTGGTTCTGATGGCAAAATATATGGTTGGTTTATCTTTACCCCAAGCATCACCTGCTTCTAATGTCATGTGAGCATTCCAAAGTCAGGAAAAATACAGTCACAATCCATAATGTGTAACCCGAGGGGAGGGGACATATCAAAATGCAAGACTTCCTGTGAAAATCCAAACATAATTGCTTCCTAGCAATGTGTGTTCCAGGTGCAATTCTTCATTCAGCAGTTCTTATGACCTCTTGCTTTTATCAGAACTCAGGGCTTCCCTTCATGTTTAGAGCCATCTAAGCAGATAATTTGTGGAATTTGGGGTTATGAAGCATAAATTCAGGAAGAATGACAATGCTCATGTCCACGCAGACAACTATAATCCAGCTGCCAGCCAAAAATGTGAGCGAATAAGACAAGTGAGAAGATTGTGAATGGCAGAGGCTCATTTGAAATGTCTCCAGATAAGTTGAAAAGCAACCTGTATCAAAAGAGAGGTTTATATGTCTCACAAAGAGGAGCCAAAACACCTTTCGTGATTCGGAAGGAGTGAATTGTTTTCATTATATGAATAGAATTCATTCTATTCTACATATACATAGTTACTTTATATTTCATAAATCAAGAATTCTACAAAATTTAATATCAGTGCTATGTTATCCCCCATTCTTCTGCTACTCATCTTACATAAGTTCCTCAGAGGTTTGGCGTGTTTATTCCAGAATAATCATGCTATAGCTCAAGTTTTAACACTTTCTTTAAAACACATTTGCACCTTAATTTACATGGTCAAGTTCAACGATCAATATCAGACCCTGGGAAAGCGACTCAATTTTGTCCATGCCCCTTTCTGGATCTTGTCTGGATTCAACACAATTCTGTAGGAACAAATATGCCCCAATGAGTGATAAGTGGTGAGAGAGGACCCAGGAAATTGTAGCTCCTCAAGCATTAAATAATAGAGTGTTTGAATTTGTTAGAATTCACCCACTGGGGGCAAATAAGCTTTATCCCTTTGCTTCTACTTTTGCAGTTACTATTGCAGTTTTCTACCCCACCAACAGAAAAAACAGGGATGAAAAAAACCCTCAGGCATGTTTTGAACAGAGGAGATTTGGTGTTAAAAAGGTCAATCAAAGAGGCAATTAATTTTACTATTAAAAAATCTAGAGGTGCAGTAGATATTGTCACAAAACTTGGAAAACTATCGAAAACTGTTTTTTTACAACAGAAATTACAGAGGAAGTATCCTGCAGGCATCTAAGTATCTCTGGAGGCCATATTAAGAACCGCAGCATTACTTGGTTCCAGTATCTCCTAATAAACTCTTCCTCCTCCAGCTGTCCCAAATTTTTATTTTATCTCGGAGGAAAAGGGGAAAAGAAATACCATGTTGTACATTATAATTAGTGACCTGGCTACCTAGAATTATTTTCCCACATATTCCTGGTTTCCTCTTTAAATGACGGCCAGTTTTGGCACTGCTTTACATGGTTTTAAAAAGAGACTGGAGAAATTCCAAGAGGATTGAGCCATCAAGGGCTACTAATTGTGATGACTACTTATCACTTCTGGAATAAAGCCAACCTATCAGTTGCTAGGGCCTTGGAAATAGACATTCATGCTCCTGTATGTTTTAGGAAGTTGGCCACTGTATAACAAAATGCTGAATTGGATGGGTTTTTAAAGCATTCTTCTCATGTTTTTTTTTATATAACTTTGTTCTTAATTAAAAAAGGTTAATTTTGTTTATGAATTTAAATTTAACTCAATTTTTATCTAGCTTTTTATCTAAAAAGATGGAATGAGAGGCGACCCTCATCAGTGGTGGGTTGCTACCGGTTTGCCACGGTTTGAACTGGTAGTGGTAGCGGTGGGAGGCTCTGCCCATCTCCTGGACATAATCATGGATGATTTGTGCATGCACACGTACATCTCTGAACTGGTAGCAAAGGTAAGTGAAACCTATTACTGATTCTCATCCTCTACCTTATTATTGACAATTTACCATACCCTATATGAAGGGAAGGGAAAGAAAGAGAAAGAGAGAGAGAATAGGAAAGGGAAGGGATAAATTAAAACACTATATCTTGAATGCTGACATTCTTCCCCAATAAGGTTTTTCTACAGAGCTCCAAAGGAGTGTGTACCAGTATTCAAGGTTATACAGTGGTACCTTTACTTGTGAACTTAATTCGTTACGTGCCCAGGTTCTTAAGTAGAAAAGTTTGTAAGTAGAAGCAATTTTTCCCATAGGAATCAATGTAAAAGCAAATAATGCATGTAAATCCATTAGGAAAGAAATAAAAGTTCCGAATTTGGGTGGGAGGAGGAGGAGGAAGAAGAAGAGGACAGTTGCTTCCCAGAGCGAAGGGGGCATTTCTTTTCTCAGGGCGCTGGCCGAGGTTTATTCCCTCTCCAAGCACCCAGAGAAAGGAAAATGTTTCATTCACTCTGGACTGCCAAAGCCTCCTTAAGCGCCACTGAAAGGCTCCTCTGGCAGCGCAGAAAAGCCCAAGATGGTCGGGATTAAAGGGGGAATGGCAGGAAACTGACCGGGCCTTCGTGCCATTCTCAAATTTCCTGGGAAATTTTTCCGGGCTCAGGTTCTTAAGTCGAAAATGGTTCTTAAGAAGAGGGGAAAAATCTTGAACACCTGGTTCTTATCTAGAAAATTCTTAAGTAGAGGCGTTCTTAAGTAGAGGTGCCACTGTACTATGTTATTTAATGACCAACAGCTTTCTTGCTTCCTTGTACTTCAGAGATGGGTAAGGTAGGTGAGGTGGGAGCAGCATCTGCTACTATTTTGCAACAACACTTGAAAATCCTCCCAGAGAAATTCTGAAGCAGCCCAAAGATGATGTAGAAAGATGAGAGCTTTTTCGTAGTTGGATGAACAGTGAAAGGATTTGAAGAACATGTCTGAGCAGCAAAAACATGTAACACAATCCTCTTTCAAAAACCAAGGAATAAAAACACTTATCACAACCATTCTATTATTTTATAAAGATAGTTCTTGTGTGAGTGTGTGCAGGGGTGGATTGCTCTTACCTGCTGTTACCGGTGCGATGTGCCCACAGCATTAAGATTCTCGTATGTGTATATGTGCTGCACTTGTGCACATACATGCATCCGCAGCATGATTTTGCTTCTGTGAATGTGCAAGAAGCAAAGACATGCTAAAATCTCACAAGGGGATGCTCACATACATGCGATTTTGGTGATTATTTTGCTTCCGTGCATGCGTGAAAGCAAAGAAATCACCAAAGTCTCACATGCGCATGTGCCCCCTCTTGAGGTTTTGCTTCTGTGCATGCACAGGAAGGAGAAAAGCCCCAAACAAGATGGCAGACCGGCACCAGAACGGTCATGCGCAAATTGCACAATCTGGCGGCTGCTACCAGAACGGAATGGCCTACTGCACCAGAAGCAACCCAACACTAAGTGTGTGTATTTGTGTGTGTCTGTATGTGTGTTTGGGTGTGTATGACAATGTCTACTGAATTGTAGAGACATATATCTGGATGGAAAACAATGGTGTACAATTAATTTGAGGGCCAAAGTGCTTTGAAAGTGTTTTATCCTTTGAAAGTGTTTATTGAGACTTCAGTTTTCCTTTTTGTTGACCAATCAGATCGTAGGATTTAACCCAATGGAAGCCAGCGGCAGCATTGTATCCATCCATCACCTCGCATTCAACAAACCCGCTGCCCAATTTTCTATTGCATCTGGAAAGCTCTGATTTGATCCTTACTAGATAATGACCTGTTTTTCATTCCCAGAAACACACAGACACACACAGGCAGACACACAAAATGGCACTGTGAGCATAAGTGATTGCAACCTGCCAGGAGCTCTCCACCAGGGCTTGATCCTGCAAGAAAGAGGCTTTCTACAGGTATGGAGCAGACAAGCAGGCTGCCAGATGGTCCAGGAGGGCACTTTCCCCTCTCTCAAGTGCAAGTACATTTGCCTGGCACAACTTTGCTGTCATGGCCCATTAAGGCTGGTTTACAATCTCATGCCAAATTTGATGAATATGCATGTGACCTCCTTTGCAGCCATCATTCATTGGACAAGAACCCTCGTGGCAGCAGCAGCAGCAACAGCAGTGGCGGCATCGGCAGCAGTGCCTCTCATTAAGCACAACTTGAGTTATAGGCATGTTATGGTAATGTGTCTTCAGAACTTTAGGGGGTTTTCTTGTTCTAATAAATCTTCAAAATCATGCAGTTTCAAAGTATAATTAATGAAATGTCCCCCTAACCGTTTTCACTTCGTGCATTTTCTTTCGAGGTTGTTTTATTTCTGCTCTCCTCCCCATCCTCTGTTAGCAAAGATGTAGAATGAGGTTAAGGCTGATGCATATATACACATAGTAAATACATGATGGAGGTTATAGAGGAGATACTCATAGTAAAATATATTTAAGAAATAATAGAAAAGAAGATATAGTAATAGAACATATCAATGAAAGAATAGAAGAAGAGATATAGGAATAGAAGAAAGGAATAGGAGATATAGGTTCATATTATTCTGCAGCTATTCCCGCTCCCTATACCAAAATATTGGGTCAGTCTCTCTTTGCTTGTACAGAATATTCTCTAAACCTCCATGAGTAAGTCTCCAAATTCTATATCTCCAATAGCCCAACATGCAGAAGATGGAGAAGAGTTTTACTTGGAATAGTGGGAACAATCACAAGAAGACATAGCAGCACATTTTCTTCTTTCCAACCATTCAGTCAATTTTTTTTTCAACATACTGACCTGAATGGTGATGGAGTAATGCTAATGTTATGAATATTATATTCCCGGTGTAGATTGCTTCATAGATGGTTCACCTGTTCTTGTCACATTGCCTTATAGGTCATGATGTGATGTCCTGAGATTCAAAATATAGAGAAGGTGTCTTCTTTTAAAGTGTAATGTTGAAAAGATAGGCGGTACCCCCACCACCACCAAAAAAAATTATCTAATTCATAATTTTGCATTAAGGGCTTCTGTCATCTGCTCTATGGAAAAGAATTTAGTCACAAAAGCAGACTTAAAAATGCTGCTGCGGTTTTGAAGTGCACCTATAATTATAAACAGTGCAAACAAATGAATGGAAAAAGGTATGAGGAGATGTATGTATCCAGGATGAAGTTCCTGGTCTTGTTAGCTTAAAAAACAAAATCTTTTTAAACTGTATTTGGCTTCTGATGACTTGGCATCAGGATAAAACTGGTTTACAGCTGCTTTCCCCCCTTGACTTTCCTTCCCTATCCCAATTTCCGACTCTATGTAACTGCTGTGTTATTCCCTAAAGTTGCTCCATATAAACACTACTTGGGCTAGATCCTGCTTAATTTAGGATGTAGACAAGGCCAGCCAGAGGCCTTTAAACAGACCCTCAAAATCTCTCTATATATTTACAGTAACAAGAGCAGTGGTGGTGCTGTGGTTAGAATGTAGTATTGCAAGCTAACTTTGCCCACAATCAGGAATTCAATCCTGATGGACTCAAAGTTGGCTCCCTGCCATCCTTTTGAGATTGGTAAAATGAGGACCAAGATTATTGGGGGCAATATTCTGACTCTGTAAACTGCTTAGAGAGGACTGTAAAGCTCTATGAAACAGTATATAAATGTAGGTGCTACTGCTATGAACAGCTAATAGAGATGGCTCCCCTCCTCCCTGTTTCTCAGTCATGTACTGTACAATTATAGTTTTGGAGAAATAGACTGCTCTTTACTGCAATCTAAAACTGAATCTCTTTGTCTTCCTCTTCCTTCTCTGCTCAGTACAAACATTCTAATTGCAATTTATTTTCTTATTTTTTAAAAAGGGGAGGAGGAGGAGGCAGGAGTTAAAATTCATTCATGGTCCTAAGGGAGATAACAAAATGGAATGGATAGCTTTTAGTGGCTTCTGAATAGAATTGGGGCCATTGGGTCTTTGAACTTAAAATCTGATATTTGTCCAGACTTCCTTGTTAGCCATTATATTTAAAAGGTACTTTCAAGGTTGGACGCTGTCTGGTTGGTGAGACCTTAAACTATGTGAAATTAACCAGATGTGCTAAAGTAAACAGGACTACTAGAATAAGGGTCTCAAAAAGATATGGTTTCTTAGTATTTTTAACTTCTTTCTATTAGTGTTTATGCTTTTATCAGAGTTGGAGGGAATTTTCATGGTCAGCTATAATTCATTTACCTAAGCCCTTTTAGGTCAGATCTACACTTTATGCTTCTCCCACCTACCAATAGAGGCCACTCATAATTTTCTGAATAAAAAACAGGTAGCATCATGGTTGGCCTCCTCCCAATCCATTGCAAATACATCTTCTTCCAGGGTTTTGAAGGTCTGCTTCAACAATACTACTTTTAGGAAGCAGCAGGTGAAGCTAGGAAAAATCACATCAGATACATGTACAATTAGCACAGGTGCCCCCCAGGGCAGTGTACTCTCACCACTTCTCTTCTCTCTATACACTAATGACTGCATCTCAAACGATCCATCTGTTAAACTACTGAAGTTTGCAGATGATACAACAGTGATAGGACTCATTCGAGACAATGATCAAACCGCATACAGACGGGAGGTTGAACAACTATCCTTGTGGTATGACCAGAACGATCTAGAACTGAAGACACTCAAAATCGTAGAAATGGTGGTAGACTTTAGGAGAAACCATTCCACCCTTCCACTTCTCACAATACTAGACAACACAGTATCAACAGTAGAGACCTTCAAATTTCTAGGTTCTATCATATCTCAAGACCGAAAATGGTCACCTAACATCAAAAACATCATCAAAAAAGCACAACAAAGAGTGTTCTTTCTGCACCAGCTCAGGAAGCTCAAACTGCCCAAGGAGGTGCTGATACAGTTCTACAGAGAAATCATTGAATCTGTCATCTGCACCTCTATAACTAATCTAATCTAATCTAATCTAATCTAATCTATAAATAAATAAAAAGTAAGTAAGTAAACAAACAAACAAACAAACAAACAACTGTCTGGTTTGGTGCTGCAACCCAACAGGACCGACACAGACTTCAGAGGATAATCAGAACTGCAGAAAAAACAATTGCTGCCAACCTGCCTTCCATTGAGGACCTGTATACTGCACGAGTCAAAAAGCGGGCTGGGAATATATTTACTGATCCCTCGCATCCTGGACACAAACTGTTTCAACTCCTACCCTCAAAACGTCACTACAGAGCACTGCACACCAAGACAACTAGACACAAGAACAGTTTTCTCCCAAACGCCATCACTCTACTAAACAAATAATTCCCTCAACACTGTCAGACTTTTTACTAAATCTGCACTTCTATTTCTACTAGTTTTTCTCATCATTCCTATCATCCTTTTCCTCCCACTTAGGACTGTATGACTGTGATTTGTTGCTTGTATCCTAAGATTTTTATTAATATCAATTGTTTCTTCATTGCTTATTTGACCCCTATGACAATCATTAAGTGTTGTACCACATGATTATTGACAAATGTATATTTTTCTTTTATGTATACTGAGAGCATATGCACCAAGACAAATTCCTTCTGTGTCCAATCACACGGCCAATAAAATTCTATTCTATTCTATTCTATTCTATTCTATTCTCTCCTGAGATATCTTAAACTCTTCCTGCTATGCTTCACTCCAAATCCTTAACTCTGATTGATTGCTAATCTTGCTATACTCCCCTCTCCTCCACTGGTCCCTGTCTCCGTCCCTTAAGATCATTTCATGAAGGTTGCTGTCAGCTTGGACATCAATTTCCTTCTTTTTCTTCCAGTTGATCTAACAGTAGTCCATGTTGACCATGGAATCCAGGAAAGTTTCCTGGCCAGCCATGCTTTTCCAAGCTCTTCTGCCAGTCTATTGAATACTTATGTCTCACACTATTCAATTCTACTCAGGCCAGGCAAAGTACAATATCTTTCCTTTCCTATCTTACCCTGTTTCCCCGAAAATAAGTCACCCGCGAAAGTAAGACATAAAAGATGTTTTGTTTCGCAGCATTCCCGAACAGAACGTATATAACATATATTTGAAGAAAGTATAATTGTTGTACATGGAAATAATGGTACGGTAGTAGTAAGGAATTCTTGATAGGATTCACAGTTTGTCTGGTTATGCTGCTTTGTGATGACAACTACTGTACAGTATATAATAAATGTTCTTTTTTTTTGGTTCAGCAATAAATATGAATTCTTCTTCATTGAAAAAAAAAAGACCCCCTGAAAATAAGACATAGCACATCTTTGGGAGCAAAAGTTAATATAAGACACTGTCTTATTTTCGGGGAAACGGGCTATGTTCCTGAATTATCAAAGCCCTCTTTTCCTGTCCTTCCCTCCTTTCTTTGTAATCTTTAATATAAGTATTTGAAACATAGTTCTAAAATTTCAAGGAATGCCATTATAGATCTGATACCAGTTGTTCCTTGCTAAAAAGTTTCTACAGACATAGAATAAAATGTAAATGTCTAGTGGCTCCGTTGTAAAAATGGATGACAATAGAAAACTAGATGTAATTGCCTAAGAATGTCTCAGTTAAGTGGTTGTTAATGTATCTTTTTATTTGGTTTAACTTGTATTATTATTGAGGTTTTTAGCTTATTTTCAAAACTTTTTTAAAAAACACATTTAAAAATTATTGTGAAATTAGCTTTTTTAATATTCTTATTATATCTTTCAATTTTTTTAAAAAATAAAGTAGTTGGTGAAATGATTTCTGGCTAATACTGTGTGAGGCAACCCCCACATAATGGTATTCACTCATGTCACATATATTTATTACCTCAGATAGAAACACACAGAAATAATCTCACCAAGAAATAATGCCCATAAAACCAACACGTTATTTTATATGATTTGTTCTTTCCTTAAACAAGTTTTTTTCACTAGGGGAAAAGGAATTGATCCAGTAGAACTTAAAACAAAAGACTAAAAATGTAAAAGCATTTTTCCAGGGAACATACAACAATCCATTAATTCATATTTGAGTCATTTGTTTAAATATTCTCTAAATTAATTTCTTTCTTACTTTTCCAAATGATATTGCTGCATTTTTCAGAGCCAGAGTCAAAGCCTACTTAATGAATCCATAACTGTCGAAAAAACGTGATGTGAAACATTAAGATAAAATCAAATACCAGTCACTCCTTTCCATTGGTGCAATGGAAACATTTGCGTTGACAAGGAAACTATCAAGTATCCCACATTGTTCAAACAAGTTGTTAATGTGTAGGTAGGGAATGTGAAACGGATAGCAACAAACCCTTGAGACTCCCTTATCTCATCTCAGAGAACAAGTAGCTCCAGCTGAAAGTTATCTTAATTCTTCATAGTGAAAGAAATGGCCATGAGCTTGCTTAACAGACTTTTTTCATTGTGAAAAATAAATACTTATGAATACACATACAAATATATGCAAGGACAGAGATATGCACATACAAACATAAAATAGGGAAATCATCATGACAGCATGGCCCTTTTCCGTTCCCCCCCTCTCTCCCCCCCATCTCTTTTCCAATTGAACAGTTCAACCATACAGTGTCTCAAGCTGTATTTTTTAAACGTAAGAATAACCTGTCTTGTTGCATCAGATCAAAGGATCACCGAATAGCCAGGCAGATGCCTTTAGGAACAACTCATTTTACCTTTAACTCATCTTCTGATTTTTGAAGATATTTTGTTTCATGATGGACATTTCATTCTTAAATTCTATGGTGTTTTTTAAAGAAATGGGAACAAGCCTTGTAGAAAGCAGGGCAGGAATGTATGAATCTGTATAATTTTTCATACAAGTAATCAATAAAGCTAATAGCGGTTATCATGCATTACATTTTTACTTTTTCCACTAGCAATAGCAATAGACCTTCTCAGAATTTCTCTGTGACTAATATTGTTTTAGGATGATGAAAATGTGCACACACACACACGTACATATATATACATGAATACACACCACATCATGCAATAGCCATGAATCATTGGACTCTTTTCTTGTATGAGTGATTGTGTCTATCATTTCTATGAGACATGGATGCCAGCTGCAGCAAACATTGTGTCTCAAAAGAGTATTATAACCCATACATTTACTCAAAGCAGCTGCTGTAGCAAAGAATGATTTGAAGGATCCGGGCTCTAAGTCCATGTTATATTGGATGGCATAGAAATAGAAATAAATAAACAAGCAAGCAAACAAACAAACATTTCATTAGTCTATATTTCATTATTCCTGCCCACCTAGCAGTTGAAAAGCATGCAATTATGAGTTCCCACTTTGGTGGGAAGATAATAGTATCCCATGCACCTTTATATGCAGTCATACTGGCCACACGATTGCAGAATGTATTAGGACACGGGTATCAAACTCAAGGCCTGGGGGCTGAATCTGGCTCACAGGGCTCAGGGCTATCCTGGAAACAGTGAAAGACTGGCCCAGAAAAAAACAGAGCTCAAGAGGGCTGTGTGCCTCTGCCAGCAAAAATAGAGCTCAAGAAGACTGTATGTGGCCCTTCTAAGCTCCATTTCCACTGGCAAAGGGTTGCAGGAGGCCATTGCAGCTGAAAACAGGGCTCAAGAGGCTGTTTTCCATGGCTGAGTGTTCAGGCCACCACAGGCATCCATAACATGTTGAGCTGGCCCCACCCATCCTGGCTCCTCAAGGTCAGTCACAACCCTGATGCAGCCCTCAGTGAAATCAAGTTGGACATCCCTGTATAGGACAGTACTAGCTCCCTCAGCTAAGAAACAGAGATGGGCATTGCCTCCTAGAGTTGGACAAGGGAAATCATTATGTTTATTTTTTTAGTGTCAAATTGGTTAACTATCTTTGAAGCAGACATCATTTTGATATGGTTGAAGCAGAGACCTTTTTCCCCCTTTCCCGCTCTAGACAAATTTCTTGTGTCTATTCATTCTTGGCCAAATGAAATATTCAATTACATTCAAAATATTTTTTTTTAAAATAATCTGAAGCATAACTACCCAAACCACTATGGCCTAGGCTGAGTCATTATGCTTTAGGTTGTATTCCTTTAACTCAGGGGTCCCCAAACTTTTTACACAGGGGGCCAGTTCACTGTCCCTCAAACTGTTGGAGGGCCAGACTATAAAAAAATCTATGAACAAATCCCTATGCACACTGTACAAATCTTATTTAAAGTAAAAAACAAAATGGGAACAAATACAATATTTAAAATAAAGAAGTAATTAAATAATTAAGTAATGAAGTAATTTATGCTTCTTTATTAACAAGTAAATTTAAACTTAAATCAACAAACTCCCTCCATTTCTCCCTCTTTCCTTCCCTCCCTCCTTCCTCCCCACTTCTCTCTTCCCTCTCTCTTTTCTTCCTTCTCTCTCATTTGTTTCATTTTCTTCTCCCTCTTCTCTCCATCATTTTCTCATTTTTCTCTTTTTTTCTCTCTCTCTCACTCTTTCCATCTATCCCCCTTTCTCTCTTCCTCTCTATCTCACCCTCTTTCCCTCTCTCTTTCTTTCTTTCTCTGTCCCTCTCTTTCTTTCTTTCTTTCTTTCTTTCTCTCTCTTTCTTTCTCTCACTCATTCTCTTTCTCTCTCCCTCTTTGTATCTCTCCCTCTTTGTATTTCTCCCTATCTCTCTATCTCCCTCTTTCTTTCTCTCCCTTTCTATTTCTCCCTCTTCCTTTCTCTCTCTGCTCTCTCGCTCTTTCTCTCTCAGCGCAACTTGGAGGTAACAGTGCCCGGGGACAGCAGCGGAGCTCGGAGGATGCAGCAACGCAGTGCTGAGAAGGACCGGCTGTTGGTCCCTTGAAGCCGCCGCCTCTGTTCGGGCGAATTCAGGGGGGTTCCTGAATCTCCTGTCCATTCACCGTGGAGGAGGAGGTGGGGAGGAGATGGTGCAGAGGCAAGGGGCGGGGAGGAAAGCGGGCCTGCAATTGGCCGCTTGCTTTCTCGCCTTTAGGGAGAGGAACTGTTGCTGCTCTGCCATAAGGCAGCAACAGTTTCTCTCTCTAAAGGCGGCAAAGAAAGGGGCCAATTGCAGGCCCGCTTTCCTCCCCGCCCCTTGCCTCTGTACTGGCTCCTCGCTCAGCAGCAGACCACAGTGAGTTGACAGGAGATTTGGGAGCTTATTATATCTATTGATAAAATCTCGTGGGCTGCCGCGGGCCGGATAAATTGCCTCAGCGGGCTGCATCTGGCTCCCGTTCCATAGTTTGGGGACCGCTGCTTTAACTGTTACACTCCATCTTCATTGAGTTGGGGTTAAAACTTTTTCCCAGTTAATGTGGAATGAGAAAATGATGCTGTTTAAATGTTTGAGCTCCAGATGCATAAAGTGTTTATGCAGCACTAGTAGTAAACTGTTATGTCCTGCCCAGAGATTAGTAAAAGTGTGCTTAGAGACAAGTTGTTCATTGGGTGAACCCAGGTTACAGTTATTGGTCGATTGCCGCTGTTGCAAGGGCGGCAAAAGTTGGTTGTCTCAGCTGGCAGGGGTATATAAGACCTGACATTAGACTATGGTTGCTGTTTTTTTATGTAACGCTGTTCCAACCTCATCAATAAAGTACTGTTGACTGCAACAGGTGTCTGGTTATTTCATAAACATAGTAGGTAGTTTCTCTTGTAGAAAGACAAGGGAAATGGCTTTCCTTTGTATCAGTCCTTTTTTGATAAATGTAAAATTATTCTATCTTTCAAAAAATTGTAACTTGTAAAGTCAAGAATAGGGTATGTGGATGTATATGTTAAAAATGCAGCACAGACAAGCAAAAATCCTATGACTTATAAAAGTTGCCATCCCAAATAATAAGTTAACATTTTCATTAACAGCTGTGACCTATATTAACCTATTCAATAAAAAGACCATGAAATAAACTTAACATATCTCATAAATTTGGCAGAGGACTTTTAGAGAGAGGGTTGAAAGAAGGGAGAGCAAAGACAGAAGGACAGAAAGAAAGACAAAGAGATTGAATGACAAATAGAACAGGTAACCCCTGTTATGTAAACTGCTATAAAGACACAGCTCAAATGTCCCCTGAAACCCTAAGGAGGAAGAAAGAAGTCCATATCCAATTACAAAGGGCTGCATATTAGCTATTAATTAAAGTAATACCGTAAAATATGTGCTTCTTGTCTTTCACAGGTGAATAATTCTCATTTTTAAGTGCACGGAATTAGAAACTTACCTGAGGCATCTCAAGATTATTTAGATAAGATTGAATTCAGTGGACAACCTCTTCTTCTCCCATGATCAAACATATTAGTTAGAAAATTAGTTGAAATATTTCTGGACCACTTGTCAAGCGATTATTCCTCCAGGCATTGTAGAACATGAAAGTACATTGTGTACATTTTAAAAAGCCATCCAAACAAAGAAAGTCATGGAAAGAAATTAAAATACATTAACACATATAAAACTGGTGGTCATAATTGCAGTGGCATAATAATAAATGCTGAATGCCAATATAAAATACTTTCTTGTACATTACATTTCACTTGAAGCTCTTCCACACACCCAGGGTCCCCGGAATTCTTTTACTATGCCCTACAAATGCTTTCACTGCCATTGGTGGAATAGCAAATCCATTGTTTAAACCCAACAGGTAGAATGGTGGACTTGTCAAGGGCTGAACAGTACAGTTTATTGATATCACTGTACCAGGAAATGCCAGAATCTAAGAAAAAGAACTGGAAAAAATTATGAAATATTGCGACCTGGCCAGCAAAACTACACGGCTATGGATGAAACATGTAACTGTGATAACCATTGTCATCGGGCACTAGGTTACATGTGCAAAAATTTCACAAAACACATCAAGAAATTGCAGCTTCCTACAATAACACCAATGGAACTGCAAAAACTGTGCTTTTTGGAACATCATATATTTTATGAAGATAATAATAATAATAATAATAATAATAATAATAATAATGATAATAATAAATTTATTAGATTTGTATGCCGCCCCTCTCCGAAGACTCTGAAGATACTTGGTTGATACTAGGATGCTGGCAGCAACCTGTATCAACCATTAGCACCAATCAATGGTATTTGTGACACATTTTTAAATGTTCAGTTTACTGTGCTTTATGTTTAAGAAATAAAAAAATGGTAACAACAACAATTGGATGCAATCCCCAAACAACTGGAGCACCATTTGACATCATCAACATTGACAAATTTGCCATCAGTCAACTGCAGAAGTTGGCTTTACTTGGAACATTACTGTGTGAAGATCAATAATAAACTTCAGGAGGAAGCAAAGAGATCTGAAACCAGGAAGGAAAGTTCAGGATAGAGTAATGAAATGTTCTACTCTGGAGATACAGAGGAAAGATCGCAGTGATATCAAGGACAGCGTTCCCTCTAGAACTTTTTAATGATCATTTTAAAACTAAAAAAATGTAACTTAGATCTGAAAAGTGCCAAGTATTTAATTGAGCCATAAAACCATAATTTTTAAAAAAGCTTGGAGATCAAGTATTATAAGGGCAAGCAATTCTGAAGGAGAAGTTTCAAAATAATTCTCAAGCTACTTCTTTTTTAAGAGCATAGACCAGATTTTCCAGCTAAAGTTTAAATTAATGATTTTCAATTTTGTATTTAAACCTCTATCACTGGAGGTTTTTAAAAAGAGCCTGGACAACCAATTGTCTGGAATTGCTTGAGCAAGGGGTTGGACTATAAGAACTCCAAAGTCTTTTCCAATTCTGCTATTCTGTTAAATTATTGATTTGAATTTAAATATTAGCAGGAAAACCAACTGTTTGATAGATTACCATAAGTGCCATACAGTATAGTCGTTTTTTACTCCTATCAACTACATAGACGGATTTTCTCCATGCTGATTTTTTCTTACTTGTTTTTACTTGCCTTACTTGTCTTTTCAAGTTGCCCAATGGCACACTCATCACTACTGTAACTGAGTCCCTACTGGTTGTATTTTTTCCTTCTATGTTTCCCAGCGAGAATGGAAAGCTGGAACAGCTGGAATGTGTCCAAATAGGAATATGAGGCAAGTTATTTGTACATGGATGGGATGAGTCTGCGGAGAGGGGCGGCATACAAATCTAACAAATTAATAATAATAATAATAATAATAATAATAATAATAATAACAACAACAACAACAACAACAACAACAACAACTCTGGATTAATTTATTTTATGATCCATTGGACAATCAAGTGCACAAATTAGCTGACATTGAAAAAAGCTGGACAGAGTCAGACCTGATTAGTATCCAAATGGGAGACTATCAGAATGCCCAAATATATAGGCTGCAAAATTTTAACATTTCAATACTATTTTAAAAAGTTTGCTAGAAATATAGAAGATTGACCTCATGGTCCATCTAGTCTGCCCTTATACTATTTCCTGTATTTTATCTTAGGATGGATATATATTTATTCCACGCATGTTTAAATTCAGTTACTGTGGATTTACCAACCACGCTGCTGGAAGTTTGTTCCAAGGATCTACTACTCTTTCAGTAAACTAATATTTTCTCACGTTACTTCTAATCTTTCCCCCAAGTAACCTCAGATTGTGCCCCCTTGTTTTTTGTTCACTTTCCTATTAAAAACACTTTTCTCCTGAACCTTTTAACATATTTAAATGTTTCGATCATGTCCCCCTTTCCCTTCTGTCATCCAGACTACAGTGGTACCTCGAGATACGAGTTTAATTCGTTCCGGACCTGGGCTCTTAAGTCGAGCAGCTCTTATCTCGAACGACTTTTCCCCATAGGAATTAATGTAAATAATTTTAATTGGTTCCAGCCCTCAAAAAACTCATAAAGTTAGTCTAAATTATGCAGAAAGACATGTTTTTAATGAAGAAATGTACATGTACATATAAATGAATAATGAAGTTTCTTTCACTTAACTTGTAAACTTTATTAAACTTTTAAATTTACATATGTTCAACTTCTCTGCCACCCAATCCTGTAGGACAGAGGTCCCCAACCCTTTTTGCACCAGGGACTGGCTTTAAGCGATCAAGAGAGGAATGGGTGAATGAATGGACAGAGGGTGGGAAGGAAGGAAGGAAAGAGGGAAGGGACAGGAACAGAGGAAGGAAGCAAGGAAACTTATGAAAGGGGAGAGTAAGAGAGGAATGAGTGAAGGGAGGGAGGGAGGGAAGAAGGTGGGAAGGAGAAAGAAAAGAAGAAATAGAGGAAGGGAAGGTAAAAGAGAGAAAGAAAAAGAGCAAGAAAGAAAGCTGCAAGCACCCCCCCGAGCCCCCCAGGCCGGCTGCAACCTTTTAAAACACGCGCGCCGCTTCGCAGCTGTCTCCTGAAGCCGAACGCGGAAGTTAGCGTTTGGCTTCAGGAGACAGCTCCTTGGCGCTTGTATCTCGAATTTGGGCTTGTAAGTAGAACAAAAATATCTCTCCCCTCCCAGCTCTTATCTCGAGTTGCTCTTAAGTAGAGCAGCTCTTATGTCGGGGTTCCACTGTATACAGATTGCGTTCATTAAGTCTTTCCTGATAAGTTTTATGCTTAAGACCTTCCACCATTTTTGTAGCTCATCTTTGGACCCGTTCAATTTTATCAATATCTTTTTGTAGGTGAGGTCTCCAGAACTGAACACAGTATTCCAAATGTGGTCTCACAGGCGTGCTATACAGCGGGATCACAATCTCCTTCTTCCAGCTTGTGATACCTCTAGCTAGGCAGCCAAGCATTCTACTTGCTTTCCCTACTGCCTGACCGCACTGTTCACCCATTTTGAGACTGTCAGAAACCACTACCCCTAAATCTTTCTCTTCTGAAGTTTTTGCTAGCACAGAACTGCCGATTCAATACTCAGATTGAGGATTCCTTTTGCCCAAGTGCATTATTTTACATTTGGAAACATTAAACTGCAGTTTCCATTGCTTTGACCAGTTATCTGTAACATTGTTACAAATGTTCTGTTCCAAACTTTATTTTGAAAGGTAATTACCAAATCTAACTTGGCCTAAAGATAAACCATAACATTCAATATTGGAATTTAAATCAAAGGGAAATGGCTGATTAAAAATATAAATAAATAAGTAAATAAGTACTCCTAAAGCAGCAGCTGATTTTATCCATCCGTACATTTCTCAAAACACTCAGATATGGTCACATCAGTAATTGGTTAAAGTTCCTATTCAGGTTTATCTTATTATAAATAAACTTGAACTTGATCCCCTTCAGGTACATCTGATTTATTTATTATTTATTATACTATTTATTTATTTATACTATTATAATACTATTTATTATTCTAATTTTTATACAGCTCTTCTATCAACTGGACCTCAAACAATCATAGTCAAATATAATTGATTATACTTCATAAGAGGCAATTACAATAAGACTATGCCTTTGAAAGATAGAGAGAGAAAAAGAAAGAAAGAAAGAAAGAGAAAAAGAGGAAGGAAGGGAGAGAGAGAGACAAGAAAGAAAAAGAGAAAAAGAAAGAGAGAAAGAAAGCAAGAGAGAGAGAGAGAAAGAAAGAAAAAGAAAGAAAGAGAAAGGAAAGAAGGATGGAAGAGAGAGAAGAGAGAGAGGGAAAGAAAGAAAAGAATGAAGAGGAAGAAAGTACCATAAATCCAGCCACTAGATGTGGCTTCAGAAGACACTTTGAAACAGCATAGCAATTTAGGGTTGGAAAATATTTTAGAGATCATCTAGTCCAAACCCTGCAGCAGGAAACCTTGTATTATCTGGATTATTTTGGTGCTTTTAACACAGAGTAAAATGCCAGAAAGGAGAAGGAGTTTAATAGGAAAAGGCTGCCATGCAGAGGAAGGCAGAGACTTATGACCACAAGTGACCCCAAAATTTTGGTTGCTAAGCAAGGATGTTGTTCAGTGAGTTTCACCACATTTTACTCATTTCCTGGCTCTAACATTCATGTGCAAGCTAGGGAAGAATATTTGAAGGCATGTTTAATGTTCTAATGTACATAAGTTATGGTTAAATGTGTGGCAGAAAGTGGACTCTGGGTGTGTTTTCCCGAATGCAATGAGAGGTTGAATATGTAGTTTTAGAAGAGCTCTCTCTCTCTCTCTCTCTCTCTCTCTCTCTCTCCCTCCTTCCCTCCCTCCCTCTCTCTCTGTACACACACACACAGTATATATATAGTAGATAATGTATCTTTTTGTGTGCCTGTGTGCAATATGTACATATAGATAAAGTTTTTACTGAAAAAGAAAGAAACTAGGCTTACAGATTCTCTCCTAAAAAGGAAAATATTGAGAAATTAATCTCTTTATATACTTCTGTCATTTTATCATTGGAGATAGTAAGGCTCTTTTGAAAGATTTCCCGAAAACAGGACTGCCTTTGAGATGATCTATAGTATTTTTACAGTTTAAATGCTGTTCTGGGGAGGAGAAGAATTAAACATAACAATTTTGGTAAGTAAACTGAAGTCCACTGCTATCGGTAGGATTAGATTTAATTTGTTTCAATAAATCTTTGAGGACCAACAACAACATAAGTTGGTTTTCCTCAGAGTCAGTGTCAAATCTGTCATTTTAATTGCTTTTCCTGAGGCTATTCCAAAATTTTAGAGAAGAAAGTTGGTAACAAAAAAGAAGCATGATCTACAAACATTTTTTTAAAAAAAAAACATGACAATTTCGTTATATTTAATTCTGTGCTGAAGCCTGTATTTCACTTTTCCTGGTTTTCCTCTACTCTTTCTGAAAAAGGGGCCTGTTGTTCTTTTTTACCACATTCTCAGTAAACTTAAGAATTTCTTGAAACTTTCCTTAAATGGTGCTTTTTGAGTATTGCAAAATAGTCAAAGGGTGGTATATTTTGTTTCATGTTTCCATTATGTTCTACCTCCAGGTTTACTGAGCTGAAAAACAAATAAATTTAGAGGACTTCATCCCTGATATTTTGAAGGCTGCAATGCAGGTACTCCTTAAAGTATGACCATATTGGGAAACTGTGATCACTAAGTGAACCCATTGCTCACTATGGTATGCTTTTGCCAAAAGCAGGAAATAAATGACAGTTTTTTAGCAAAAACATTGTAAATCATGGTCAAGTCATACGATTGTGGGATATTGCAAAAGCTGTAAATTGGGGCTGGATGTCAAATGTGAGTGCGTGTGTGGCTGTTGGAATTTTGGAACAGAGTTGTAAGTACCTTTCAGTGGGGTGTGTCATAGGTTGAGGACTTAACCACTTGTATTGCTGGACAGTAGTTTATTTAATAAGAGGCAGAAAATTCACATAAATCTCTCAGATTGTAACTACTGTAGTAAAAATGGCAGGATTTCAACAAAATTATCTTTGGGAAGAAAATAATTATCAGACTGGATGACAATAATTGGAAATAAAAACATATTGCTTATCTCAGGGACCACCTTCTGCTGCACGAATCCCAGCGACCAGTTAGGTCCCACAGAATGGGTCTTCTCCAGGTCCCGTCAACTAAACAATGCTGCTTGGTGGGACCCAGGGGAAGAGCCTTCTCTGTGGTGGCCCCAACCCTCTGGAACCAACTCCCCCCAGAGATTAGAATTGCCTCCACCTTCCTTGCCTTTCGTAAGCTACTCAAAAACCACCTCTGCCGCCAGGCATGGGGGAATTGAGATACTCTTTCCCCCTAGGCCTTTACAATTTTAGGCATGGTATGTCTGTCTGTATGTATGTTTGGTTTTTTTTATAATAATGGGTTTTTAATTGTTTTTAGCATTGGATTATTATTGTATGCTGTCTTATTATTGCTGTTAGCCACCCCGAGTCTTCGGAGAGGGGCGGCATACAAATCCAATAAATACAAATAAATACAAATTCTTAAAATCTCCCCAATGGGCTAGCAAGGCATAAGCCATTTTCTCTGGGTTATCATAGATCATTGTTTGATTTCATACTGTTCTGACCTGGCTCCAAAACATGACAAACCGTCTGTAGTTACCTAATTGTTCCCTTAATTAGGAGCTCCAACAGCCCCAGCAAAATGCCTCTCTCTCTCACACACACACACACAAAGCAGACTAACCGGTGTGTTCAGCACGGAGATGGATAGTTGTCTGCCACACCTATTCATCTTCACCCACTGCCTTTTATCTCAAGGGCTAGGGTGGGGCTTCGCTAGCAGGGATGGCTCTTCCGTCCCAAGGCCCAGCCCATAGATTTCCATTGCTCTCTTTTTTCTGCCTCCTGTGCATCCATGCATCAAACAGTGGACCCAGCTGTTCCTCCTCTTCCTCATCAGCCACCTCCAGAACTGGAGGCTGTTGATTCTCCATCTGGGGGCTGATGGGTGACCCAGGCTCTGCCTCTTTCTCTATCTCTGACAGCTCCATTCCCTCTCCCCCCTTAGAGTTTTCAGATTGCCCTGATGCTGGCCCTGACTCCCATACCTCCTCCTCATCTGATCCAGCTGTTGGAGGGGCTGATGGCCAAGAGGCCACAACTCATACAATAAATCTTATCTTCCCAAACAGTTAACTATACACATTTTGGTTAGAGCAGAAGTTTATAGACATGACATAGCTAGATAATTTGCTTTGTTGCAGACAAAAGTCATAAATTTACAGAACAGTTGTCTACAAAAGGAAAAAATATCAATCACTATATAAGCATTTCCATCCACCTCTTTAAGTAAAATATTACATTTCTCTTCTCAGGTTCTCAAGTAGGACAAATCTGTACAAAGTAACATAGCAGTTCTGATTAACCTGAGAAATGTTGGTTTTCACCTCATTATTTTATTTATTTATTTATTTATTTATTTATTTATTTATTTTGTCCAATACATAATGTGTGTGTGTGTGTGTGTGTGTCACATGTTTTTTTTGCTGAATTTGAAAATTAAGGGAGACTAGGATAGATCTATTTTGACCTTATTTTGGCCTCATCAGCTAGCCATACCCTCATTAGGACTTGAACCTGCAAACCTTTTGCCTTGTAAGGCAGAGAATTAACCTCTAGGCTACAGTATCCAATCCCTTCAGCTCTGCACCAGGGAAGGGTTACATATTTTTGTGTCGAATATATATATACACATATAGTATATATATATATAACATGATGAAGGTTATAGAGGAGATACTCATAGTAAAACATATCTATGAAAGAATAGAAAAGAAGATATAGTAATAGAAGATATCAATGAAAGAATAGAAGAAGAGATATAGGAATAGAAGAAAGGTATAGGAAATATAGGAGAGCAATAGGACAGGGGACGGAAGGCTCTCTAGTGCACTTGTACTTGCCCCTTACTTACCTCTTAGGAATCTGGATAGGTCAACCGTAGATAATCCAAGGGTAAAGTGTTGGGGTTTGGGGATGACACTATGGAGTCCGATAATGAGTTCCATGCTTCAACAACTCGGTTACTTGGTTATACTCAGTCCTAGTATAGTGACACTATAGAAATTTGAAGTACTTTATTAGAAAAATGCAAAAACTAAGAAATGTACTGTGGGGTACAGTAATTATATTCGTAGAAACATAGAAACATAGAAGGCTTCTATGTTTATATGAATATAATTGTTTTTTCTTTTATTTATTTTCATTTTCTAGTTAGGTTGGGATTCCTCCAAAGTCTTTTGCATATTTATTCCATTGAAGAGTGCAAGTGCAAGTCATACCTTAATTGATATGCCAATTGGGTATTTATGAAATGGGATGATGAAGGGCAAAACTGTTCTTTATTTTAGGCATAGCCATTATCTGGGCACTAGTGCTGCTTCTGGCTGCCAAAAAACTTTCAAGTTCAGTTTGCGCTTAACCTTGAAAATCCTAAAAAGCCTATATCTACCAAATTTTGTAGGTTTTGGAATGCAGATTAATTTTGTCACTGCACAAGGCTTTTGGAAATCTAATTAGGGTCAGCACTAGTTGCACACCTAAAACAACTGGTAGCCTTAGATTGAGATAAACATTCCAGTCTGCTTCAAAAGATACAGAGCTCAAATAATTTCAAATTGTACATTGCAAAAAATAACTGGACTTCTAAAGACAGTTCAGCTTCTAAGGGTGTCATGTGAAATAAAACCTTCTGCAGACTAATTGCATTCTTCAAACATTTTCTTTTCTTTTTTAAATCTACATTTTTATTTCTCATGAAACAAACACCATCATACATCATCAAAGTACAAATTGTGCTTTATTTTCTACTGTCTGTCTGTAAACTTGGATAAAAACAGTAGGGCAATGGACTAAAGCAACAGTGAAGATCCATAACCAAGTTTCCCACATAAAAGGCGTGTCAGATGTAATAACATAGCTTAGCTGAAAGAAAACTGAGGATCTCAATTGCTAACAAAATGCATCTGTCACTTAAGAAGACAGGTATGCAAAACCTATTACCATACTTCTATCATATGTGGCAGATCTGAAAATTCACAATATGGGGAAGTTTTATCAGGAAAAAAATTCAATTTATTATTGACAAAGAAGGCAATAAGCTTCTTTTTAAGGTTAATAGCCACAGAATGCAAAATGTAATGGAGGAAATTTCCTTTGGGGTAGATACCCCACCCCCCTTTAGCACTTTTTCTTCTTATTTCTTCACCAACTGGCTAAAAAGATTGCCAACTATTTTATATATCACATACCTTGTATTATGAGCACACAAAGGTTCAAAATGTTTCTGATGACATCTCTCAATATACAAAGCAGAACAGAATGCAATACAGAAATGGGAAACTCCATCAACGTCAGCACTCCAAAATCAAATTGGAATAAACTTGAAGTTGTAGGATTTTGTCTTTGTTTTTATTTTATTTTTAAAATAGTATTTATTTGGTTTTTAAAAACAACATACAAAAACATATAACAAACAAACATTTAAAAAAACCAATCACTTTTACAGCTTTTTCTTTACAGTTTCACTACTATTTAAAATATTCTGTGTTTCTACTAAGGTCTGATACATATTCTCTATGTTTCCTTGTATCTCTATACGTTGAATCTCCTATTTCCCCCCCAATTCCTATTTACTTCATATATATTTATATACATCAAAGAAAAAAAAGACTTAATATACATACAGTTTTATTCTCTCTTTCTTACTTTATAACACCGTTTTAAACTTTTTATTTTGTTCCAACCACTTATACCATTTATCCCATACCTCATAAAACTCAGTTTCCTCCTTGTTCATGTAGTTCCATCATTCTGCAATTTTTCATTGCACTGGTGGAGACATTAACTGACTTCCAATTTTGAGCATATACTATCCTGGCTGTGGTTATTATATGAAGAATTATGTATCTATTTTCTTTCTTTACCTTTCCTCTTATGATTCCTGATAAAAATAATTCTGGCTTCATATCAATCTCTTGTTGAACAACGTCTTCCAATTATTTTTTGAATTTTTTTCCAATATGCTTTTATTTTTGGGAAAGTCTGCCAAAGGGGATAGTATGTCCCTTGTTCATAATTATATTTTTAGCATTTTGCTGACATGCCCGGGAATATTTTTACCAATTGTGTAGGTGCCATCAATAAAACATCTTGTGCATGTTTTCATTGTATGTCACTGTCATGGTTAATTTGTAATTTACTTCCCAAATTTTATTCCATTCTGCCAAATTATGGTAATTGTATATCCAAAATTTGGAGTCCAGGCTATCATTGTCCCCTTGACCATTTCCTCTTTCAATTTATACCTTTTCAGAAAATTGTATATTTTAGATATCATTTTTTTCTTCTGGTCCCAGCAGTATTTTATCCAGTCCTTGCTCTTTTTGGAATCCAAATTGTATTATATTCCTTCTATATCTCAATTGAATTTGTAAATAATGCCACCAATCTAATTATCTTCCTACCGATTTAAATTCTTGTTTTGATCTGAAGTTCCCTTGTTCATCCAATATTTCCTTATATGTTACCATCTTTTTTTGCCCTAATAGATTCAGGTATATTATTGCTTTTCTCTTTCTATTGATGTTCCCTTCAATAGCTGCTTTGTCAAAAAGCCTCCCAAAATTGTGAAAAAAAGCAGACACAACGTATGGAGCTCCGTTCACTGGCTCCACAATGGCGTGTTGTCAATTCAGAAGTCCCATCTTTTTTGTTTTTAAAAGATCCAACATGTTCTCATGAACTTCTTTAGAATACTCTCAGTCTGTGAGTGTTTAATTTCTTCTGTTGAGGAAACATTATTTATATCATCTTAAATGAATGAATTTTGTAAACACATCTCTGTGTATCAAATATATATTATCTATTGGTTATAATAATTCATTCAACAGTAATGATTATTTCTGCATTTATGGAGTGATGTACACAATAGTAGCAATCTTCAGAGAGGGGCGGCATACAAGTCTAATTAATAACAATAAAACAACAATAACAAAACAACAACAACAACAACACCAATAATAATAATAATAATAATGTTTTTGCTTGTTTCTGTGGACCAATTTTCAGTGCAGAAGTTGTAGTATGTGTAAAGGTGCACCTTATTGAGCACTGTCTGTTTGTATAAGTCAGACTTTATCAAGTAGTTGACAAAAAAGAAAACAAAATGAAACCACTTTACATTAAAAGGTTATTGGTCCCAGATAGCATGATATGTGGGACAATCAATCTTCATCCAATCAACATTCTTGACATCTATAAGATACCAAGAAGCTGTCCTCCAAGAGAGAATTGGGAAATGCTGCATTATTCATTAGCAATAGCAATAGTACTTAGACTTATATACCGCTTTACAATGCTTTACAGCTCTCTCTAAGCAGTTTATAGAGTCAGCATATTGCCCCCAACAATTTGGGTCCTCATTTAACCCACCGCAGAAGGATGGAAGGCTGAGTCAACCTTGAGCCTCAAAAGATTTGAAGTGCCAAATTGCAGGTAGCCTGCAGTACTGCACTCTAACCACTGCCCCACGTCTATTTTAAGCAGAAACAATTGTCATTTAATCCACTAATCTCACTCTTTCTTCAATGGGTGGTGTTTATTGGTTAAAAAAGGAAGAACTCTTAAGATTTGTAATAATAGTGATGAGCAATGCCTCATTTAAACATGGATGACATTCTTTAATGCAACACCAGGGACATCCACGAGGAGAAGTAAGACAGACAGACAGATGAAAGCAGCATTGTGGAATACAGGGCCCACCCTTCTTCTATGTGGGATACATTGCATGCATACCCCAAGGCAGGGGTAGGGAAAGTTTGCTCTTCTATGACTTGTGGACTTCAACTCCCAGAATTCCCAAGCCAATCATACTAGCTCAGGAATTCTGGTAGTTGAAGTCCACATTTCATAGAAGAGCCAACTTTGCCTACCCCCAAACTTGATCAGAATTTAGACTACAGATGGGATAGTGATGAGAGACCTGTAGTTAATAAACAGTCATTTCCTGATTCCTGCCATCTTGTAACAAGTAGGATGAAAAGTGGCAGTAGTTAATATTTTAATTTTTTTTCTTAGAATGCAAAGAACTTAAAGC